>NW_026909715.1:0-60000 GCF_023558435.1 Drosophila sulfurigaster albostrigata | reverse complement strand
CGCTAGATGTCAGATTTTCTATATGCATATATTTGCATAATTCGTTAATAAGTGAATTTTTGTATTCTGTACCTTGATCCGTAATGAACGTCTTCATTGGACCGTACTTCAATACAAATGATTCGAATATAGCCTTTGCAACTGTATTAGCACTTTTATTCGGTATTGGAATAGTGACTAAAACTTAGTTAGATCGCATATGATTGTAACTGCATACTCATTTCCGTCTTCCGATTTCGGTAATGGACCAATGGTATCAATTAAAACGGTATCAAATGCTGTTGCTGGCGTTGGTGTCAATGTTAATGGTGTTTTGGTATGTGTTGTTGTTTTGGCTTGTTGGCATTTCAAACAAGTCTTTACATACTTTGATATTGTCTTAGTCATTTGTGGCCAATAATAAAATCTTTTGATTTTTGACAGGGTTCGCGCAATACCCGTATGGCCTCCTTCTATAGGATCATCATGGAATTTTGTCAAAATTTCTTTAATTTGAGCTTCATCGTTTTTTCTATGATTATCACCTTTTGTAGAATAGCTAGTTCTACTTTTTCGAGTACTCGATTGCCCTTTGTTTTAAATTCATTTAGTGATACACATTCGAATATTTGTTCACTTGGTGATATTCGCATTTTTGTTATTTTATGCATTCCGGCTTTTGAAATAAGCCTTTGAAAGAATTGATTTAGATCAAATGTTTCATTAGAATACAAGTCATTAACATCAAAGCGTGAAACAATTGTTTTTCCTCGTTTTAATAAACACTTATGTTTATCTATTTTGATTAGAACATGTTTCTTTGTGTCATTATTGTTGACAACTTCATAGACTTTGGGCTTTTCTATTATTTGCTCATTTATATTTTTTGTTTTGACCTTGGTATCTTCTTTTGCAGGAATTTTCCTGTGCAGCTTTTGATCTAGTTGTTACTTTTAGTATTTCTCTGTTAATTGTTTTCAATTCTTTTATTGTTATGCGTGACAAGGCGTCCGCAATATGGTTATCTTTCCCCTTAAGATATTCTACTGTAAAGTCATACTCTTCTAAGTCCAGCCTCATGCGAGTGAGTTTGGAACTCGGATTTTTCATAGAGAATAGGTATGACAATGGTCTATGATCGCTTTTTACCATGAAATGCTTGCCATATATGTATGGTCGAAAATGATTTATGGCCCAATGAATGGCCGCTAATTCTTGTTCTGTAGTGGACTTATTACTTTCACCTTGAGTGAACATTCTTGAAGCGTATGCCACTGGAAGTTGTTGACCATTGTGGTCTTGTGTAAGTACTGCTCCGCATGCGTGTTTACTAGCATCGGTTGTTATGCAAAATTCTTTGCTGAAATCTGGGTACTGCAATATTGTTGGTTTCATTAATTCCTTTTAAATATTCGAATGCACTATTGCATTCGAATTTGACATTCTTTTACAAAGCCTCGTTAAGTGGCGTGAGTGATTAGAAAATTTTTAATGAAACGTCTGTAATAGTTACAGAAGGCTACGAAACGTCTAGCACTGTCAGCATCTGTTGGTATAGGATATTTTTCTATAACTTCATATTTGGTGTCATCTGGGAGTATACCTTTATCGGTACATTTGTGACCCAAATATGTGACTTCTTTCATAAAGAAAGAACATTTCCCGGGATGTAGTTTCAGATTATGTTGTCTACAAAGCTCGAATACATTTGTTAAATTTTTGAGCATATGTTTTTCTGAACAACCTATTACTACTAAATCATCCATATATAGAAATGCTTGCGATGGTTCAAGACCAGAGAATGCAAGTGTCATCATACGTTGGAAAGAGTTTGGTGCCACTTTCAGTCCGTATGGTAGTCGCGTGAAGCGATATGAGCCGTTGGCTGTTGAAAATGATGTTATATCTCTATACTTTTTTTCTAGTTCTATCTGGTGGAATCCAGACATTAGGTCGAGACATGAAAAATATTTTGCTCTTCCTTATTGATCAAGAATATCTTCTACACTTGGAAGTGGAAATTTGTCTGATAATAGTTTCTTATTTATTTGACGATAGTCTACTGCTAATCGCCATCTTTTTCCGTTGAATTCGGAAGTGGTTTCTTTGGAACCAAAAGTAATGGACTATTATATTCCGACATTGATGGTTCAACAATTCCATCATCTATTAATTTTTTAACTTGTCTAGCGATTTCTGGTTTTTGACTGTCTGCCATACGATAGTTTTTATATAGACCGGTGTTTTATCTCCTAATCTGAGTTTTTGTTTGTAAAAATTGTTAGCTGATATTGGCTCTGTTTCTAAACCAAATATATCGCTAAATTCGGTGCATAAATTAGTTAGTACTGTATTAAACTGTTTAGGAAATCTCAACTGTTTAAAGACTTCTTTGGTTCTATTATCATTTTCTAATGTTGTTGTACAAATGTCATAGTCTTCCAATGATTCGCATTTGATCTTTGCGCCTTCTATTATGGCGTCTTTAGTATTTGTATTTATAATACGAATCAATGCGTTTTCGCTATCGACAATTGTGCTTGCTATTATTATGCCCGGTTGTAGCTCCTGATTTGCTATTACAACCGTTTTTCGCTAGTGAGTAATTTGATTTGTCTAATTACTTCGCATCTAGCTGGCAATAATAATGTGTTGGAATCTAAGTTGTGTAAAATTGGAATGTTTATATGTCTATTGAAGTTATTGGGTCTTATTATGAACCAGTCTTGATTGCTTTGAAATTCTAATATGCAATTGTATTTTTTAATGAAATCTAAACCGATTATGCCATCGCAAGGTACCGGAAAATTCTCAGGTACTACATGAAATTCATGTGGTATTAGAACATCCTGAATGCGTAGGTCAAGATCGATTGCTCCTATAGACTGTATGGTTCCTTCTCCAATACCTGTAATATTTGATATATTACTGAAATTTAAGTTGTTATATTCATTTGCTTTGTCTTTTAGCAATGAAATGTCTGCACCTGTGTCTATTAATAATGTAAGAACTGTGTTTGTTTTGTAGTTTTTTGCTTTAATGAAAATACTCAGATTTAGGTTCAATTTAAACACTTTTACTGCTGATTGCTTAAGGGGGTTTGGCAGTTTTCCGATTGTACGTTACGCACATTTCGGTTGTTATTATCATTTTGATGTTGATTATTATTTTGACTTTGGTTACCCCTTCGGTTACCTCCGCCTCTGTTATTGCCACGGCCGCTTCCGCGACCTCTGTTATTATTGTTGTTACCATTCTGGTTGTAATTATTTCTGCCTCTACCGCGGTAGTTGGCATTATAATTACCTCGTCTATTATTCCCATTGTAGAATAAGACGGTGTTGGCATTGCCGGTCATTTCTGTACTGCAATGTATATATTTTTCCATTGCATCGTTGAATGTACTGAATGTACCTGCTGTTAAGATCATTTTAGTGACTCATTGGCACAGTTTTTGATCATTGCCGATATCGACTCTTTCGTCGCGAATTTGTCGGCATTATCGGCGTCTAATCCGCCGTCTATGTAAGCTGCTTCAAGCTGCTTACGCATGTTGTCTACGTCGGTAGCGTACTGGGACGCGGTTTTGCCTTTTGTTGGGCATTCATCAACTTGGCTTTTATAACGTCAGGCGATTCGCCTTTTACGTTTGCCTGCAATATGTTAATTATTGCCTGTATAGATGTCGCATGTTTGACTTTATATGTCAGTGGTCCAATAATTTTTGTCTTTATGACCTCTACTTTACCAAATGAACTAAGAACTTTTAAGCATTGAGCTTTATGTTCTTCAGTGAGTTTTTCTCTGTTCTTTAATATAAGGTTTTGTAGCGCGTTGTATTGCGTTATCAATACCCTTATGTGATAAATAAGCGTCTGAGTTTTTATCAGAGCGCTTTTGTTGATGCATTTATATGATTTATCAAAAGCATCTCTAATATTGTTTATGGCTTTTGCTAGATTTAGCCATTCCATGTATGTACATTTTAGCGATGTAATCGCACCTGTACCCTGTGGTATGGTCTGTACTATGATGGTCTGTACTAGGAGGTACGGTCACGTACGATAGTATTTTTATATTTTGTCTAAATCGTTGGCTCGACCCATGTAAGTCTTTCTCAACGATCTCTTATGAAGAAGATATATCTTCAGTACTAAGTTAAAGGCTGATATTATTACTAAAATCAAAAGTAGCAAGTACAGTCCGTCTAAGTGTGGAGTTGTATCCACGACTTCTACTGTATTTACAACATTTGCAGTGTTACCGTCCGCTTTTGACTTGGTGCCCCATTGTGAACAAAATTTTAGTTAACGATATAGATAGATCTAGATTAGATAAAAACATAGATATATCTTGAATAATTGACAATTATTATCTTCCTTTGTTTTGTTTATATTAAAACTCTATACCGTTTCCTAATTAATGAATGAATTCATTATACTCAGTTTACATAAATTGCAAATTAGCAAGTTTACGATGTTTTCTACTTATATTAAGTTTAAGACTGAGTATAATGTGTTAGTTGTGAATATGGGCCCTATTACGTTAGTAATTGTTGTTTTTGTTGTTGCAGCGGAAATCGCATCGGCAACATTAATAATGTTTGGGCGGTTGGGGCTATGGCTTTTAAAAGCAGCTCGCCGCTTTACTTCGCACCGCGAAGTTGAATGTTGATGGCTGCAAGGCGCTCCTTGTAGCGCTGTCGGTCTTCCCCGTTGGTTGCCGTCTTCAGAATCTCGGTGTTCAGTCTTCTTAAGCTGAGCAATTTTACTCGGCGGCCACCTCGCTTCTTCTTAGGTGGCTGCTCCTCGCTGCTGTCCTTGCCTTGTATTCTTCTATGGTCAAGGGCTTTGGTCCCGCGGCTGGATCTGCCTCTATTGCCTCTTTAAGTCTTGGCAGGTCCCTTTGCTCGACAGGAGCAGGGTGTTGAAACGTCGGCCTGGTGGTCATTCGCTATTGTAGCTCATCTGCTACTCCTTCGTTGCTATAGTGTGCGGACATGAACACCATAGTTTTATTAACTATTTTTTTTACTTGACTCGACTACGTTATTTCGTTTTTATGGATTGCCCGACTTTTGTTTGTTTCATTTTTTTTTAACTTATGATTTGTGTATTGTGTGTTTTCATCATTTCACTGCAGCAAGACAATTGTTGAATTGATAAACGTTTATATCATTATTTGTCTTTTGATTATATCGCCATTATTTTTGGGTTGTTTTGTTTTAAAAAAAAAACTATCCGAAGAGTCTTAGCTCTTTTGTCACGGTCGCCATGTGATAAAAATGTTTTAAATTCGTAGCCAAGGAAAATAGTTGCAGCACGTCAGTGCTGATCTGTTGTCAAACTGTGAATGTTCCTTTATTCAAATAATTCGGTTGGCTTAGCCTAAGTACATAATAGTGAAATGCCACTGCGTAGAAGAGCAGCTACATATATATATCTTATATACTATGTTCTGGAGAGAGTTTTATGGGCATATACATATATACAGATGTTGTAAGTGGTCAGCATGGGAATGATGACATAACTTGAATGCTGTCTTAGAGTGCAGCAGAAGTAGGTGATCGTATTTCGCGTCCACTTGAGTTTGTTTATTTATGCAATACAACTCGGTGTTGCTGCTTAGCTATTGGTACAGTGTACCCTCGATATATGCACATACTACAATGATATAAAGAATAATTTTGTGAATATTATGGACCTTCAAAAAAAAGATAGTATATTTCAAAATAGGCAGAGAATTGTCTATAAGTGTAATTAAACAACCTCAACTCATATGGGACTACCCCCTGAATTTAAGCATATTAATTAGGGAGGAAAAGAAACTAACAAGGATTTTCTTAGTAGCGGAGAGCGAAAAGAAGTCAGTTCAGCACTAAGTCACTTTGTCTATATGGCAAATGTGAGATGCAGTGTATGGAACGTCAATATTCTAGTATGAGAAATTAACGATTTAAGTCCTTCTTAAATGAGGCCATTTACCCATAGAGGGTGCCAGGCCCGTATAACGTTAATGATTATTAGATGATGTTTCCAAAGAGTCGTGTTGCTTGATAGTGCAGCACTAAGTGGGTGGTAAACTCCATCTAAAACTAAATATAACCATGAGACCGATAGTAAACAAGTACCGTGAGGGAAAGTTGAAAAGAACTCTGAATAGAGAGTTAAATAGTACGTGAAACTGCTTAGTGGTTAAGCCCGATGAACCTGAATATCCGTTATGGAAAATTCATCATTAGAATTGTAATATTTAATCAATATTATAACGATAGTGTGCATTTTTTCCATATAAGGACATTGTAATCTATTAGCATGTATGGAATTTATCAAACAATTTTGATAAGAGTTTATTTAAATTAGAGTGCTTGCATTTTAACATAAAATAAATTTCAAAAATTTGATAAAGTGCTGATAGATTATATGAGTACAGTGCGTTAATTTTTCGGAATTATATAATGGCATGATTATCATTGATTTTTATGTTTATTATAAGCACTTGTATGATTAACAATGCGAAAGATTCAGGATACCTTCGGGACCCGTCTTGAAACACGGACCAAGGAGTCTAACATATGTGCAAGTTATTGGGATATAAACCTAATAGCGTAATTAACTTGACTATTATTGGGATTAGTTTTTTAACTATTTATAGTTAATTAACGCAATCCCGGGCGTTCTATATAGTTATGTATAATAATATTTATATTATTTATGCCTCTAACTGGAACGTACCTTGAGCATATATGCTGTGACCCGAAAGATGGTGAACTATACTTGATCAGGTTGAAGTCAGGGAAACCCTGATGGAAGACCGAAACAGTTCTGACGTGCAAATCGATTGTCAGAATTGAGTATAGGGGCGAAAGACCAATCGAACCATCTAGTAGCTGGTTCCTTCCGAAGTTTCCCTCAGGATAGCTGGTGCATTTAACTGTTGTATAAAATAATCTTATCTGGTAAAGCGAATGATTAGAGGCCTTAGGGTCGAAACGATCTTAACCTATTCTCAAACTTTAAATGGGTAAGAACCTTAACTTTCTTGATATGAAGTTTAAGGTTATGATATAATGTGCCCAGTGGGCCACTTTTGGTAAGCAGAACTGGCGCTGTGGGATGAACCAAACGTAATGTTACGGTGCCCAAATTAACAACTCATTCAGAAACCATGAAAGGCGTTGGTTGCTTAAAACAGCAGGACGGTGATCATGGAAGTCGAAATCCGCTAAGGAGTGTGTAACAACTCACCTGCCGAAGCAACTAGCCCTTAAAATGGATGGCGCTTAAGTTGTATACCTATACATTACCGCTAAAGTAGATGATTTATATTACTTGTAATATAAATTTTGAAACTTTAGTGAGTAGGAAGGTACAATGGTGTGCTTAGAAGTGTTTGGCGTAAGCCTGCATGGAGCCGTCATTGGTACAGATCTTGGTGGTAGTAGCAAATAATCGAATGAGACCTTGGAGGACTGAAGTGGAGAAGGGTTTCGTGTGAACAGTGGTTGATCACGAGTTAGTCGGTCCTAAGTTCAAGGCGAAAGCCGAAAATTTTCAAGTAAAAAAGTAACTAAAATTTAAATTTTATCATAATTAAAAAACTTGAATAATTTTGAACGAAAGGGAATACGGTTCCAATTCCGTAACCTGTTGAGTATCCGTTTGTTATTAAATATGGGCCTCGTGCTCATCCTGGCAACAGGAACCACCATAAAGAAGCCGTCGAGAGATATCGGAAGAGTTTTCTTTTCTGTTTTATAGCCGTACTACCATGGAAGTCTTTCGCAGAGAGATATGGTAGATGGGCTAGAAGAGCATGACGTATACTGTTGTGTCGATATTTTCTCCTCGGATCTTGAAAATTTATGGTGGGGACACGCAAACTTCTCAACAGGCCGTACCAATATCCGCAGCTGGTCTCCAAGGTGAAGAGTCTCTAGTCGATAGAATAATGTAGGTAAGGGAAGTCGGCAAATTAGATCCGTAACTTCGGGATAAGGATTGGCTCTGAAGATTGAGATAGTCGGGCTTGATTGGGAAACAATAACATGGTTTATGTGCTCGTTCTGGGTAAATAGAGTTTCTATCATTTATGATAGTTTCTTGTTCCCCGGATAGTTTAGTTACGTAGCCAATTGTGGAACTTTCTTGCTAAAATTTTTAAGAATACTAGTTGGGCAACCAGTTAGTTCTTTTAAATTATAACGATTATCAATTAACAATCAATTCAGAACTGGCACGGACTTGGGGAATCCGACTGTCTAATTAAAACAAAGCATTGTGATGGCCCTAGCGGGTGTTGACACAATGTGATTTCTGCCCAGTGCTCTGAATGTCAAAGTGAAGAAATTCAAGGAGGATCAATGGGTCTGCAGAAGGGGAATAATGGTTCATTTCTCAGCAATGGCAAATGGGCTACCGTCCTTCGTTAGTCAGATCAAGTCGACTCATAGGCAACATGTGCCCCACTAAAATGTGGCCTCCTCGTGGTGTCCTCCGGGTGCTGGACCGATGTAGTTTCGGCAGCAGCGAATATGAGCGGCGAAAGGGGCCATTGGGTTACCACCCCGATGGTCCTGAAAAACTGATGGTGCAAACTCTAATAACATGCCTCGGATAGCTGAAAGTTATTCAGTGAATTCTTCTACGGCATCCGTAGGAGCCCATCAGGGAAGGAACGTAGATGCTAATCCAGTTGTTGGACATCTATGTGTGGAATGCGGCCGATATTTTGGAATAAAGACCGGTTTAGGTGTCCACATGTCGCGTCAGCACAAAGACAGGCTTGATGAGCTTCGTACGCGTGTTGACGTGAAAACCAGGTGGTGTGAGGAAGAATTGGCCATGATGGCGAGGAAGGAACTTGAGCTCATAGCAAATGGCGAGAGGTTCATTAATAAAAAGCTGGCGTTGCATTTTCCAGAACGCAGTGTCGATGCTATTAAAAAGTGTCGACAGAGGGATAATTATAAGGCAAAAATCGAGCAGCTAAGAGGGCAAGCGGCTCTTATCCCCGAAATTAATGAACCACAAACCATTACGCGCCGCCCTAGTATAAGTGGGCTTGAGTCTTCTTCTTCAATGTCAGAGTCGGTTCCAATCACACCATCGATACATTCGGACGACGTCCTCATGCGGATACTGCGGGGCTTCGGCCCTGTGGGATGTAATCGATCGTGGAGAGTCGAGGTTCTGCAATCTATCGTTGATGGAGCGCAGACTTCGGGCAAAGAAGCAACTCTCCAGTGTTTGTCTAACTATCTCCTGGAAATTTTTCCGAATCGAAACGAAGGTCCGGTTTCGGCGAGAGTCTTTCCTGAGCCTCGCAATAGGAGACAAAATAGAAGGCAGCAGTTCGCTAGGGTTCAGCGCAACTGGGACAAACATAAAGGTCGATGCATCGGATCCCTGCTAGCAGGACCCGACGAGTCGGTAATGCCAAACCAAGAGATTATGGAACCATACTGGAGAGAAGTCATGACACAGCAGAGCCTTTCCTCTTGCAATAGCACCGTGCCCCATATGGGACACTTGCTTGAGGGGGTATGGTCACCTATTACGTCTAGGGACCTGCAATTGCATCAAGTGCCATTGAATTCTTCTCCCGGACCGGACGGAATATCTCCAAGAACTGCCAGGAGTATTCCCAGTGGTGTTATGCTTCGCATAATGAACCTTATTCTCTGGTGCGGCAAACTACCCACACTCTTCCGAATGGCTCGAACCGTTTTCATCCCGAAGACGGTAAGAGCATCCCGACCAGAAGACTTCCGTCCGATATCGGTGCCTTCTGTCATAGTTAGACAACTCAATGCCATCTTGGCATCTCGATTGGCCTCATCAGTCGATTGGGATCCGCGTCAGCGGGGGTTTCTTCCTACTGACGGTTGCGCCGATAACGCGACAATAGTTGACTTAATCCTGAGGGACCACCATAGACGTCATGCGTCGTGTTATATCGCGACACTTGATGTCAGCAAAGCGTTTGACTCTGTGTCTCACGCAGCGGTAATTGACACCCTATCCGCGTATGGTGCACCAACGGGTTTTGTTGACTACGTACGTAGCTTGTACTTGGGAGGTGGCACTAGTCTCAATGGTAAAGGCTGGAGATCAGAGGAATTCGTCCCTGCTAGAGGTGTGAAGCAGGGTGACCCTTTGTCTCCACATATGTTCAACTTGGTCATCGACCGGTTGCTCAGGTCTCTACCGGACGAGATTGGTGTCAGTGTCGGAAATGCCAAAACAAACGCTGCAGCGTTCGCAGACGATCTGGTGTTGTTTGCTTCTACACCGAAGGGCCTTCAGGCATTATTGGATACCACGGTCTCCTTTTTGGCGTCCGTTGGGCTGACCCTAAACGCTAATAAGTGTTTTACTGTTAGTGTCAAGGGGCAACCGAAGCAGAAGTGTACTGTGATCGAATCACGGAGCTTTTGTGTAGGTTCGCGCAAGTGTCCAAGCTTGAAGCGTTCTGAGGAATGGAAGTATCTTGGCATCCAGTTCACTGCGGACGGGAGGGCCCGCTACAATCCGACTGAGGACATTGGTCCCAGATTGGATATCATATCGCGGTCCCCTGAAGCCACAGCAGAAGTTATTCGCCCTCAGAACTGTCCTCATTCCACAGCTATATCACAAGCTAACCCTTGGTAGTGTGGCAATAGGCGTTTTGCGAAAGTGTGACAGACTGGTACGGTCGGTCGTAAGGAAATGGTTAGATCTTCCTATGGATGTGTCAGTAGCATTCTTCCATGCCCCCCACACAAGTGGGGGTCTCGGTGTTCCCTCAGTTCGAAGGACAGCCCAATGCTGCGCATACAGAGGTTAACGAACATAAAATGGCCCCACCTCGAGCAATCCGAGACAGCCAGTTCGTTCCTTAGTGCGGAAATTCGGAGGGCCCGAGATAGGTGCAAGGCATCGGGAGACGCGGCTCTGGATACACGCCTTTGATCGACTCGTACTGGGCGGATAGGTTGCACTCCTCTGTTGATGGTAGCGGTCTCCGTGAAGCAGGGCGCTATGCTCCGCAACACGGGTGGGTTGTCGCACCCACGCGTTTGTTAACTGGAAAAGCTTATTTGAATGGGATCAAACTGCGGATAAATGCCCTACCCACGCGGTCTCGTACCACGAGGGAAGGCACGAATTGGAGAGGCAGTGTCGTGCAGGATGTGATGCTCCCGAATCACTAAACCACATTCTGCAGAAGTGTCATCGTACGCATGGGAGGCGGGTGGCTAGACACAACAGTGTAGCTAATTATCTCAAGCGGGGACTTGAGACGAGAGGCTACTCTGTCATTGCTGAACCAAGTCTGCAGGAGAGAACAGGATATATAAGCCGGACCTGGTGGGTTTCCGACCAGATCACACGATAGTGATCGACGCTCAGGTAGTGACTGACGGACTTGATCTTGACCAAGCTCATCAGAGTAAGGTTGAGATCTACGACAGACAGGACGTACGAACGGCTCTGGTTCGGGATTATCAGGCACATGAGGACATTAAAATCGTTTCTGCTACGCTAAACTGGAGGGGCATCTGGAGCTATCGGTCGGTAAAACGACTGAGAGCACTGGGAGTCCTTAACGCTGGTGATAGCAATATTATCAGTACCAGGGTGGTAGATGGCGGAGTCTGCGGCTTTAAGACGTTCATGTTCCATACTGATATCGCCAAGGAGTGGGTTAGCACCGAGGTTTACTTTCCTCATTGAAAGTCAACTACACTGGCCAACATCTATTGTGTACAAAGTAAAGGGAAAACAGTCATATGACGTGCCATCCTTATATGGCATTGTTGTGTGGGCAAATTCATTTCCTACAAAAAAAAATAGCCAAATGCCTCGTCATCTAATTAGTGACGCGCATGAATGGATTAACGAGATTCCTACTGTCCCTATCTACTATCTAGCGAAACCACAGCCAAGGGAACGGGCTTGGAATAATTAGCGGGAAAGAAGACCCTTTTGAGCTTGACTCTAATCTGGCAGTGTAAGGAGACATAAGAGGTGTAGAATAAGTGGGAGATATTAAATTTCGGTTTAGTATCGACAATGAAATACCACTACTCTTATTGTTTCCTTACTTACTTGATTAAATGGAACGTGTATCATTTCCTAGCCATTATACGGATATATTTATTATATCTTATGGTATTGGGTTTTGATGCAAGCTTCTTGATCAAAGTATCACGAGTTTGTTATATAATCGCAAACAAATTCATTAATGAGAGAGTGCATTTATGTATTCTCAAATTAAAAATTTGGTATAACTCCAATTACTCAGGTATGATCCAATTCAAGGACATTGCCAGGTAGGGAGTTTGACTGGGGCGGTACATCTCTCAAATAATAACGGAGGTGTCCCAAGGCCAGCTCAGTGCGGACAGAAACCACACATAGAGCAAAAGGGCAAATGCTGACTTGATCTCGGTGTTCAGTACACACAGGGACAGCAAAAGCTCGGCCTATCGATCCTTTTGGTTTAAAGAGTTTTTAACAAGAGGTGTCAGAAAAGTTACCATAGGGATAACTGGCTTGTGGCGGCCAAGCGTTCATAGCGACGTCGCTTTTGATCCTTCGATGTCGGCTCTTCCTATCATTGTGAAGCAAAATTCACCAAGCGTTGGATTGTTCACCCATGCAAGGGAACGTGAGCTGGGTTTAGACCGTCATGAGACAGGTTAGTTTTACCCTACTAATGACAAAACGTTGTTGCGACAGCATTCCTGCGTAGTACGAGAGGAACCGCAGGTACGGACCAATGGCACAATACTTGTTCGAGCGAACAGTGGTATGACGCTACGTCCGTTGGATTATGCCTGAACGCCTCTAAGGTCGTATCCGTGCTGGACTGCAATGATAAATAAGGGGCAATTTGCATTGTATGGCTTCTAAACCATTAAAAGTTTATTATTCATTTAATAGACGACGATGGATGTGATGCCAATGTTACATATAACATAGTAAATTGGGAGGATCTTCGATCACCTGGTGCCGCGCTAGTTATATATTAAAACATTATTTAATACAATGACAAATAAATAATATATCAATGTGTACAAAATATACTTGTATATTTTAAATATGCATTTATTTAGTATGCGTTAATTATATATATTTATTTGGTAGCCAAAAGGACGCCATCATATTAGTGGCGAAGATTAAAAATATGCATAGTATATCTATGTGTACAAAATACTTGCATATTTTAAATATTCATTTATTTATTATGCGTTGGTAATATATATTTATTTGGTAGCCAAAAGGACGTCATCATATTAGTGGCGAAAATTTGTTTACAAAATACTTGCATATTTTAAATATGCATTTATTTATTATGCGTTGGTAATATATATTTATTTGGTAGCCAAAAGGACGCCATCATATTAGTGGCGAAAATTTGTTTACAAAATACTTGCGTATTTTAAATATGCATTTATTTATTATGCGTTGGTAATATATATTTATTTGGTAGCAAAATGACGCCATCATATTAGTGGCGAAAATTAAGAATATGCATAGTATATCTATGTGTACAAAATACTTGCATATTTTAAATATGCATTTATTTATTATGCGTTGGTAATATATATTTATTTGGAAGCCAAAAGGACGCCATCATATTAGTGGCGAAAATTAAGAATATGCATAGTATATCTATGTGTACAAAATACTTGCATATTTTAAATATGCATTTATTTATTATGCGTTGGTAATATATATTTATTTGGTAGCCAAAAGGACGCCATCATATTAGTGGCGAAAATTTGTTTACAAAATACTTGCGTATTTTACATATGCATTTATTTATTATGCGTTGGTAATATATATTTATTTGGTAGCAAAAGGACGCCATCATATTAGTGGCGAAAATTAAGAATATGCATAGTATATCTATGTGTACAAAATACTTGCATATTTTAAATATGCATTTATTTAGTATGTGTTAGTTATACATATTTATTTGGTAGCAAAAGGACGGCATCATATTAAAGGCGAAAATTAAAATATACATGATATATATGTATCTATGTGTACAGAATACTTGCGTATTTTAAGTATGCATTTAATATGTTTAGTAGCAAAAGAACGCCATCATATTGGTGGCGCAAATTAAGACATGAAAAACTTATAAGTTCAATTTTGACAAAAAATTTCAACATATGAAAATTGAATGAAAAACTTTTTAAATAGCATTTTATACTGTTTATTAATATAATGAGATAAGATTTTGAATTTAACTTGAGAAAAAATTTTTTGGACTTGGTGAATTTTTATTGAACTGCAGCCAAATGATATGAGGTTCTACCGAGATATGAGTTCAACATTGACAATAAATTTCAACATGTCAAAATTGAATGAAAAACTTTTTAAATAGCATTTTATACAGTTTATTAATATAATGAGATAAGATTTTGAATTTAACTTGAGAAAAATTTTTTGGACTTGGTGAATTTTTATTGAACTGCAGCCATATGATATGAGGTTCTAGCGAAATATGACAAAAAATTTCAACATATGAAAATTGAAGAAAAACTTTTCAAATAGCATTTTATACAGTTTATTAATATAATGAGATAAGATTTTGAATTTAACTTGAGAAAAAATTTTTTGGACTTGGTGAATTTTTATTGAAATGCAGCCAAATGATATGAGGTTCTACCGAGATATGAGTTCAACATTGACAAAAAATTTCAACATGTCAAAATAGAATAAAAAACTTTTAAATAGCATGTTATACAGTTTATTAATATAATGAGATAAGATTTTGAATTTAACTTGAGAAAAATTTTTTTGGACTTGGTGAATTTTTATTGAAATGCAGCCATATGATATGAGGTTCTACCGAGATATGAGTTCAACATTGACAAAAAATTTCAACATGTGAAAATTGAATGAAAAACTTTTTAAATAGCATTTTATACAGTTTATTAATATAATGAGATAAGATTTTGAATTTAACTTGAGAAAAATTTTTTTGGACTTGGTGAATTTTTATTGAACTGCAGCCATATGATATGAGGTTCTACCGAGATATGAGTTCAACATTGGCAAAAAATTTTAACATGTCAAAATTGAATGAAAAACTTTTTAAATAGCATTTAATACAGTTTATTAATATAATGAGATAAGATTTTGAATTTAACTTGAGAAAAATGTTTTTTGGACTTGGTGAATTTTTATTGAACGCAGCCATATGATATGAGGTTCTACCGAGATATGAGTTCAACATTGACAAAAAATTTTAACATGTGAAAATTTAATGAAAAACTTTTTAAATAGCATTTTATACAGTTTATTAATATAATGAGATAAGATTTTGAATTTAACTTGAGAAAAATTTTTTTGGACTTGGTGAATTTTTATTGAACTGCAGCCATATGATATGAGGTTCTAGCGAAATATGACAAAAAATTTCAACATATGAAAATTGAAGAAAAACTTTTCAAATAGCATTTTATACAGTTTATTAATATAATGAGATAAGATTTTGAATTTAACTTGAGAAAAATTTTTTGGACTTGGTGAATTTTTATTGAAATGCAGCCAAATGATATGAGGTTCTACCGAGATATGAGTTCAACATTGACAAAAATTTCAACATGTCAAAATAGAATAAAAACTTTTAAATAGCATGTTATACAGTTTATTAATATAATGAGATAAGATTTTGAATTTAACTTGAGAAAAATTTTTTTGGACTTGGTGAATTTTTATTGAACTGCAGCCATATGATATGAGGTTCTACCGAGATATGAGTTTAACATTGACAAAAATTTTCAACATGTGAAAATTGAATGAAAAACTTTTTAAATAGCATTTAATACAGTTTATTAATATAATGAGATAAGATTTTGAATTTAACTTGAGAAAATTTTTTTTTGGACTTGGTGAATTTTTTATTGAACGCAGCCACATGATATAAGGTTCTACCGAGATATGAGTTCAACATTGACAAAAAATTTCAACATGTGAAAATTTAATGAAAAACTTTTAAATAGCATTTTATACAGTTTATTAATATAATGAGATAAGATTTTGAATTTAACTTGAGAAAAAATTTTTTTGGACTTGGTGAATTTTTTATTGAACTGCAGCCATATTATATGAGGTTCTAGCGAAATATGACAAAAAATTTCAACATATGAAAATTGAAGAAAAAACTTTTCAAATAGCATTTTATACAGTTTATTAATATAATGAGATAAGATTTTGAATTTAACTTGAGAAAAAATTTTTGGACTTGGTGAATTTTTATTGAACTGCAGCCATATGATATGAGGTTCTACCGAGATATGAGTTCAACATTGACAAAAAATTTCAACATGTGAAAATTGAATGAAAAACTTTTTAAATAGCATGTTATACAGTTTATTAATATAATGAGATAAGATTTTGAATTTAACTTGAGAAAAAATTTTTTTGGACTTGGTGAATTTTTTATTGAACTGCAGCCATATGATATGAGGTTCTACCGAGATATGAGTTCAACATTGACAAAAAATTTCAACATGTGAAAATTGAATGAAAAACTTTTAAATAGCATGTTATACAGTTTA
Organism: Drosophila sulfurigaster albostrigata; assembly: GCF_023558435.1. NCBI lineage: Eukaryota > Metazoa > Arthropoda > Insecta > Diptera > Drosophilidae > Drosophila > Drosophila sulfurigaster. Next base: position 43,454 of record NW_026909715.1, on the reverse strand, counting down.
TTAATATAATGAGATAAGATTTTGAATTTAACTTGAGAAAAAATTTTTTGGACTTGGTGAATTTTTTATTGAACTGCAGCCATATGATATGAGGTTCTACCGAGATAGAATAAAAAACTTTTTAAATAGCATGTTATACAGTTTATTAATATAATGAGATAAGATTTTGAATTTAACTTGAGAAAAATTTTTTGGACTTGGTGAATTTTTATTGAACTGCAGCCATATGATATGAGGTTCTACCGAGATATGAGTTCAACATTGACAAAAATTTCAACATATCAAAAATTGAATGAAAAACTTTTAAATAGCATGTTATACAGTTTATTAATATAATGAGATAAGATTTTGAATTTAACTTGAGAAAAATTTTTTTGGACTTGGTGAATTTTTATTGAACTGCAGCCATATGATATGAGGTTCTACCGAGATATGAGTTCAACATTGACAAAAATTTCAACATGTGAAAATTGAATGAAAAACTTTTTAAATAGCATTTTATAGAGTTTATTAATATAATGAGATAAGATTTTGAATTTAACTTGAGAAAAAATTTTTTTGGACTTGGTGAATTCTTTATTGAACTGCAGCCATATGATATGAGGTTCTACCGAGATATGAGTTTAACATTGGCAAAAAATTTCAACATGTGAAAATTGAATGAAAACTTTTTAAATAGCATTTAATACAGTTTATTAATATACTAAGATAAGAATTCGAGTTAAACTTGAGAAAACATTTTTTGGACTTGGTGAATTTTTATTGAACTGACATATCATTTCAACTTTGACAAAAATTTTAAACAATGTTAAACAATTTGCGATTGTACTTGTATTTAATACAAATTATTGATGATAATATAATGAAGTTTTGCTGTTGTATTATTAAATTAGTGCCACATAAAGATACATTAGGTGGTGGACCTTAGTAAAATGAGCTGGTTGTAGAAAACGTGTCACAAAACCTATATAGGGGTGGTGATGTCGAGCAGCCATGTCATATGAGAAAAATTTCACAAGTGAAATATATATGACTATGTATATGGAGTGAGTCTTGCCGGCATGTCATATATAAATAATATATGAAAATAATCATATAGAAGGCAATATGATTAAAAAGTTAAAAATAATGAAGTTTTACTGTTGTATTATTAAATTAGTGCAACATAAAGATAAATTAGATGGTAGACCTTAGTAAAATGAGCTGGTTGTAGAAAACGTGTCACAAAACCTATATAGGGGTGGTGAGGTCGGGCAGGCATGTCATATGAGAAAAATTTCACAAGTGAAATATATATGACTATGTATATGGAGTGAGTCTTGCCGGCATGTCATATATAAATAATATATGAAAATAATCATATAGAAGGCAATATGATTAAAAAGTTAAAAATAATGAAGTTTTACTGTTGCATTATTAAATTAGTGCAACATAAAGATACATTAGATGGTAGACCTTAGTAAAATGAGCTGGTTGTAGAAAACGTGTCACAAAACCTATATAGGGGTGGTGAGGTCGGGCAGGCATGTCATATGAGAAAAATTTCACAAGTGTGAATAATCATATAGAAGGCAATATGATTAAAAAGTTAAAAATAATGAAGTTTTAATGTTGTATTATTAAATTAGTGCAACAAAAAGATACGTTAGATGGTAATACTAAATAAAATAAAAGCATTGCAGAAAACGTGTCACAAAACCTCTATAGGGGTGGTGAGGTCGGGCAGGCATGTCATATGAGAAAAATTTCACAAGTGAAATATATATGACTATGTATATGGAGTGAGTCATGCCGGCATAAGTCATATATAAATAATATATGAAAATAATCATATAGAAGGCAATATGATTATACAAGTTAAAAATAATGAAGTTTTGCTGTTGTATTATTAAATTAGTGCAACATAAAGATACATTAGATGGTAGACCTTAGTAAAATGAGCTGGTTGTAGAAAACGTGTCACAAAACCTATATAGGGGTGGTGATGTCGAGCAGGCATGTCATATGAGAAAAATTTCACAAGTGAAATATATATGACTATGTATATGGAGTGAGTCTTGCCGGCATGTCATATATAAATAATATATGAAAATAATCATATAGAAGGCAATATGATTAAAAAGTTAAAAATAATGAAGTTTTACTGTTGCATTATTAAATTAGTGCAACATAAAGATACATTAGATGGTAGACCTTAGTAAAATGAGCTGGTTGTAGAAAACGTGTCACAAAACCTATATAGGGGTGGTGAGGTCGGGCAGGCATGTCATATGAGAAAAATTTCACAAGTGAAATATATATGACTATGTATATGGAGTGAGTCTTGCCGGCATAAGTCATATATAAATAATATATGAAAATAATCATATAGAAGGCAATATGATTAAAAAGTTAAAAATAATGAAGTTTTACTGTTGTATTATTAAATTAGTGCAACAAAAAGATACGTTAGATGGTAATACTAAATAAAATAAAAGCATTGCAGAAAACGTGTCACAAAACCTTTATAGGGGTGGTGAGGTCGGGCAGGCATGTCATATGAGAAAAATTTCACAAGTGAAATATATATGACTATGTATATGGAGTGAGTCTTGCCGGCATAAGTCATATATAAATAATATATGAAAATAATCATATAGAAGGCAATATGATTATACAAGTTAAAAATAATGAAGTTTTGCTGTTGTATTATTAAATTAGTGCAACATAAAGATACATTAGATGGTAGACCTTAGTAAAATGAGCTGGTTGTAGAAAACGTGTCACAAAACCTATATAGGGGTGGTGATGTCGAGCAGGCATGTCATATGAGAAAAATTTCACAAGTGAAATATATATGACTATGTATATGGAGTGAGTCTTGCCGGCATAAGTCATATATAAATAATATATGAAAATAATCATATAGAAGGCAATATGATTAAAAAAGTTAAAAATAATGAAGTTTTACTGTTGTATTATTAATACTAAATAAAATAAAAGCATTGTAGAAAACGTGTCACAAAACCTATACATTTTTTTTTTTTTTTTTTTTTTTCGTCAATAATTATTTATTTAAAATCTGTCTGTACGGACAATAATTAAATTTTTTGAGGCAGCCTTGTCGATTAAATTCTCACAAGAGATGGTTGGTAGGGTTCTGGAGGGCTAATCATCATTCTCCATGGGCAGGTCGAGGGGTGTTTTCTTTTAAGTCTTCTGACGGTTTGGCTGTTGTCCAAGATGTTGATGGCCAATGTGTTTGGGTGGTTATGGAGCCTGTTGATGTAATTTGTGCTCACTTTTCGAATCGACCCAAATGTTAGCTACGCCAATACAGCAAGAAACGCTGCCGCACAAGATAACATCCTACACCCCAACGCCAACTTAATCCCACCAAGCAATTCACTGGACGCGGCAATGGCCAGAATGGAGGCCATGTTTGAGCGCATGATGGAAAAGGTCATGAGTCAAATGACCCAAATGCTTGCTAACGTTTGCAAATCATTATGCAAACGGGATTAAACATAACGATCTGGAACGCTAACGGCCTGATTAAAAGCCGGCCAGAGGTGGAACACTTTAGCCACACACACAACACAGACATACTCCTCATCTCCGAAACTCACTTCTCCAATAGATCATACCTCCGACTTCACGGGTATGACGTCATCCACGCTGACCACCCCAGCGGCAGAGCTCATGGCGGAGCGGCAATTATTATTAAAGCGGGCATAAAGTACAACGAGCTGTGTACCTTAGAGGAAGACTGGGTACAATGTGCCAAAGTCAATCTGCCCAGCCCACTAGGCGACCTTACAGTCGCCGCGGTCTACCTCCCCCCCAGACACAGAGTATTAGAAAGGCATTTTGATCTGCTGCTGAGCAGTCTGGGTAACAGATTTCTAATTGGGGGCGATTTCAACGCAAAGCACCGATGGTGGGGATGCCGAGTCAGCAACCCTAAAGGAAGCGCACTACTTAGGTGCATCCAGCGCAGGAGCATCGTATGCCACACCACAGGAGAGCCCACCTACTGGCCAACAGATCCGACCAAAATTCCCGACACCCTGGACATGGCCCTCTCCAAAGGATTTGATAGTGCCAAAGTCTCGTGCTCTTCTAACGCGGACCTTTTCTCTGAGCACAGCGCAGTGGAACTGCGGCTGAACCTCCCTGCACTGAGAAAAGCTGCACATCCCAGGATGATCAAGAGGAGCACGAGACTGCAATCCTACAAAGCCTGGCTAACGGAAAATGTCAACCCAGTGCAAGATCTTACCTCCACCGAGCAAGTGGACAACGCCATCAACGAGCTCACGCAACACATGCACAACGCCGCAGCACATGCTTCCCCCAGAGCCCCGATCTCTCCTAGACTACCAACGAGGGTCCTACACCTTTGGTCTTCAGAGATCGCCTCGCTAGTAGCTGAGAAGAGACGGTTGCGACGAGTATGGTTCCTATCCAGAAATCCTAGAGATAAAAGGGTATTTAACAGAGCCGCAAAGCAGCTTAAGGATAAGCTCCTAAAGCTCAGGCAGAGCTCGTTTGAGGAGTTCCTGGCCAATGTTGAGCCTGGAGACCCACAGCACAACCTTTGGCAGGTCACTCGTCACATAAAACGACCTACTAAGAGAGTTGCTCCAGTCCAGCGTGCTAGTGGCGCCTGGTGCCGCACAGAGCAAGAAAGAGCTGAAGCTTTTGTGGAGCACCTCAGCGAAGCCTTCAAGCCGATAATAAGATGCACCTGCCTGGATATCTCAGCTACGCATCGTGCCCTACAACTATTAGATGAAAACACCAACAACAACCAAGAAGAGCTAGCTATGGTCTCGGTGGATGAGGTCAAACTTGAGATCGAGGGACTCAAGACGAATAAATCGCCGGGCGCTGATGGCATTGAAGCACTGGCTGTTAAGCTTCTTCCCCTCCTGCCTACAACTCCTCGCCAACATATACAACAGGTGCTTTCAGCTAGGACATTTTCCAACCATCTGGAAACGAGCAGAGGTAATTCTTATACCTAAACCTGGCAAACCTGAAGCCAATCTTGGCTCTTATCGTCCGATAAGTTTGCTGTCGATACTCTCAAAATACTCGAAAGAGTATTTTTGCGCAAGTATTGCCAGTGCTGGAAGAAGCTGGGTTGATTCCGGATCACCAGTTTGGCTTCAGGCGTTCTCACTCCACCCCGGAACAATGCCACCGTTTAGTCAGAGTGATATTGGACGCATTCGAGGAGAAGAACTACTGCTGCGCCGTAATGCTTGACGTGAAGCAAGCTTTCGACAGAGTCTGGCACCCAGGGCTACTGCTTAAGCTTAAGAGAAACCTGCCTCAACCCCATTACGCATTTCTGCAATCTTACCTCGACAACAGAAGCTTTTATGTCAGATGCGGAGATGCGCGATCTACCACAAAAGGTATCGAAGCCGGTGTACCACAAGGCAGCGTCCTAGGCCCTCTATTGTACACGTTGTACACAGCGGACATGCCTACATTTTTCAACGAGAACCTATTGGTTGCCACATACGCCGATGACACAGCCTTCCTTGCCACAGCACGAACCCCACAGGATGCGTCGGAAATTATACAAAATCAGCTAAACACCATCGAGCCCTGGCTAAGGAGGTGGAACATCTCGGTAAACCCTGAAAAGTCCACGCAAACCACATTTGCACTCCGCAACGGCAATTGCCCGCCTGTCAGTCTTAATGGGGATAATATTCCCGAAAATCCCACGCCCAAATACCTGGGCATGACGCTCGACAGGCGGTTAACATGGCGCACACACATCCTAAGGAAGAGAAAGCAGGCTGAAGAGAGGCTGAAGCAATTCCAATGGCTCATTGGAAGACGCTCGAAGCTTAAAAGCAAACTTAAACTGCTCGTCTACAAAACCATCATTAAGCCAATCTGGACTTATGGCATCCAGCTGTGGGGCACTGCCTGCAAATTAAACTGCAGGAACATCCAAAGGCTGCAGAACAAGGCTCTGAGAATAGTCTCGAACGCTCATCCTTACCATGACAACAGCACCATCCACGAGGTACTCAGGGTTCCCTGGGTAAAAGATGAAATTCGAAAAGTGAGCACAAATTACATCAACAGGCTCCATAACCACCCAAACACATTGGCCATCAACATCTTGGACAACAGCCAAACCGTCAGAAGACTTAAAAGAAAACACCCCTCGACCTGCCCATGGAGAATGATGATTAGCCCTCCAGAACCATACCAACCATCTCTTGTGAGAATTTAATCGACAAGGCGGCCTCAAAAAATTTAATTATTGTCCGTACAGACAGATTTTAAATAAATAATTATTGACGAAAAAAAAAAAAAAAACTTTTCGAATTTCATCTTTTACCCAGGGAACCCTGAGTACCTCGTGGATGGTGCTGTTGTCATGGTAAGGATGAGCGTTCGAGACCATTCTCAGAGCCTTGTTCTGCAGCCTTTGGATGTTCCTGCAGTTTGATTTGCAGGCAGTGCCCCACAGCTGGATGCCATAAGTCCAGATTGGCTTAATGATGGTTTTGTAGACGAGCAGTTTAAGTTTGCTTTTAAGCTTCGAGCGTCTTCCAATGAGCCATTGGAATTGCTTCAGCCTCGATAGCTTCAAAAGCTTGGAAATTTTCCACGCACGTGGTTATTTTTGCACTTGGAAAAACTCGATTTTCCACAATATTAAGAGTGTCACTGTCACTGAAATATGCGCACTTTATTGCATTTATGCTCCCACACAGGGAACTCTAAATTCCGTCTCTGTCGGTAGTGTTTTTATAGGTTTCTATGGTTCTCACACGGAGCACACACGGAGGCACGTCTGTTCACTTCGAAAGTTCGATGGCGACTAAAACCTATACATGGTGAGCAGTGTGTGCCCATCACGTATATATATGTATTGGATGCATATATTTCAGTTTGCATAATAGGTAATAATTATGTTATTACAAAAAAGTCTCATCCGACGTTTATATGTTTATATAATAACTATTATTATATAAGCATATGACGAATTAAATGTCTTATTCCAAAGGTGTTTTCGTAGCTAAAGAATTAATATTTTGTGAATAATTGAAAATCCTCAAGGACACTATAAAAATTATTTATTTTGGACGGAGGTTTTTACTAATATAATATTGTCTACACGTAAATGCAAAATTAGATAAAATTATCAATTTGTCATCAAAATAAAATAATTTTTTATTCAATTAATTGAATTTAAATTATAAATATGCATGTTGAACCGAGTTGGTTCGGCAAGAAAGTCTTGGCTGAAGCGTAAAATAAAACACGTCGTTCTGTTTTAAGTATTTATTCGCAACTGTGTATATTAAATGTTAGTTAACATAATTATGTGCAGTGCAGATGTTAATGTTAATGCACTGCTAATTTTTATTTATCGATATTCATATGCGTACATTGATATTTTTTAACACTCTTCCTCAATGTAAGCATATTTACAAATATTACTTCAATTTTAACAAATTTATGAAATGTATATGTTTCTGCTTTGACAAATTCTTCGTTAATATGTCTGCGACCATATCATTCGTTGAAACATACTTCAAAACTATTTGTCCCTTACTTACTACTTCTCGCGCAAAATGATATCTTATATCAATATGTTTTGCTCTCGAGTGATGCACAGGATTCTTTGCCAGTTGTTGCGCACTTAAATTGTCAGTGTGAACTACTGTTGGGGTGTCCTCTACGCCGCAACCAATTTCGACTATAAGTCTGCGCATAACAATCGCCTCTTTGCATGCTGTTGATAACGCCATGTACTCAGCTTCTGTGCTGCTAAGCGCTACGCTCAGTTGCTTCTCCGATTTCCAGGATATCGGACCACCTCCAAGAAAATATACATAGCCCGTATATGACTTCCGGTCACTCTGGTCGCCGCCCCAATCCGAATCGACATAGCCTTCAAACGTATTTCCACACTTGCTGTAGTGTAGCTGAAACTCCGACGTTGAAGCTAAATATCGCAACACATGCTTCACTCCTGTTAGATGCTCCACATGCGGATCCTTATTCCGCTGAGCCAATTTTGCAACTGAATGCAAAATATCAGGTCTGGTCGTAAGAGCTAACCACATTAACTCTCCAATTGTTGACTGATATGACCTCAAATCAACTTGCTGACATTGGTCATTACCGCATGCCACTTGATGTCCCGCTTCTAACGGCGTCGCAGCCGCTCTGCAGTTCTCCATACCATGTCTTCGTAGTAGATCCTTGATGTACTGTGTATGACCCAAAGTTATCTCGCCGAGCTCGCCATCACGTTTGATTTCCATACCAAGAAAAAGCTCCAATGGGCCCTTATCAACACACTCAAATGCGTTAGATATGGCTGCCTTAATGTTGTTCAAATCCTCCTTTGACTTGCAGGCTATAAGAATATCATCGACATATACTAGTATTAGTGAAAGATTACCTCCTGTCTCTTGTTTGTACAAGCAGGGCTCATTGTCGCATGGAACGAAATTAAGTTTACGCAAAACTCCATCTAGCATCGAGTTCCATTCTCTTCCTGATTGCTTCAATCCATATAGCGCCTTCTTGAGCAATAAAACCTTTCCAGCCTGGTTGTCGTCTTCAAACCCTTGCGGTTGCTTCATATAGACCGTGTCTCTCAAATCGCTGTTCATATATGCCGTGCATACATCCATTTGGTGCAAATACAATTGCAACTCTGCTGCCAACGCTAAGACCAAACGCATACTCTCTAGTCTGCATACCGGTGAAAACGTTTCACTGTAGTTGACACCATATTGCTGCGAACATCCTTTCGCTACCAATCTTGCCTTAAATCGTTGAATCTGGCCGCACGCATCTCGCTTTAGACTAAAAACCCATTTGCAGCCAATTGCGCGCTGGTTCTTTGGCAATTCTGCAAGCTGCCATGTTTCATTTGTCATCAAAGCCTTGTGCTCCTTCTGCATTGCTTCACGCCAATGCGCTGCGTGTTTACTGTTGATCGCCTCGTCGTACGATGACGGAATAGTTACCTCGTCTGTAACCATCGCTCCCAGTATATTGTAGATCTTCTTTGGGCGTCCAGGCTTGCCCGTTCTCATGATCTTTGGTCTGCCAGGACCAATTCGTACTGTCGGATTAGCTTCCACTATCTCCATGTCTTTTGCACTTTCAAAGATTCATTGCTGCTACTTTCGTTTGTAGCTTCAAGTTCTGGGTCGCTTTCGTCGTGGTCATCACCCGATCCCAGCTGGTTATCATCTTCATCGTCTGAATTTGAAGATTGCCATTGACTTGCCGGTTGCATGTCAAGTACTACGTCGCTGTCACTTGCCTGCTGTAGGCCACTGAGCTCATCGAATACGACATCTCGTTTCTCGATCACCAGGTTTGACTCCGCATCATATAATCTATAGCCCTTCGCCTGCATAGAATATCCGACCATGCGATACTCTTTTGCCCTTTGCTGCGAACTTGCTCTTATGATGCCCCTTGTCAAGTGCAACTGCAACGGAACCAAAAACTTTTAAGTGACTTATACTTGGCACCTTACCAGTCCACGCTTCCATAGGCGTAATATTGGGCAACGCTCGTGTAGCCGCACGATTACGTAAATACACAGCCGTATTTACTGCTTCTGCCCATAATGTCTGACTTAGTCCTGACTGCACCAATAGACATCTTGCCATTTCCACCAACGTGCGATTTGCCCTTTCGGCAACTCCATTCTGTTGTGGGGTATATGGCACTGTCAGCTGCCGATCAATACCATTGCTCTTCAAATAGTTATTGAACTTGTTGTTAACATATTCCCGACCGTTGTCGCTCCGAATACATTTAAGCTTCTTTCCGGTTTGCCGTTCTACCAAATTCTTGAATTCCACGAACTTGTCAAAGACCTCGTCTTTGCCCTTCAGGAAATACACGAAGATACGCCGCGAGCAGTCATCAATAAACGTCAAGAAATATCTGGATCCTGCAAGAGACTTCGCTTCAAATGGTCCACATACGTCTGTATGAACTAGTTCCAGCAACAATTGTGCACGACTTTCACTGGCCTTTTGAAAAGGTTCCACATGAACTTTGCCCATCATGCACGTCTTGCATGAGGCAACTGATGGCATATCCAATTTCTCCATCCCACGTACCAATCCTTTCTTTGACATCTCCAGCAAACTTGTGTAATTAACATGTCCGTATCTGTTGTGCCACAGTTTTGCATCAGCCTTAACGGCAGCGTAACATCTGTTAGGCTCGGACTCAACCGTATACAGGCTTCCAGTTCTGTTAACTTCCAGAATTATTTCACCACGTTGTGAAATCTTTGCATTTTTCGGCCCGAAATGTACGACGCAATTATTTGCCACTGCTGTGCTCACGGATATAAAATTACTCGTCAGCTTTGGCACATACAATACATTTAGCAATGTTAATGTATACTTTTTGCTTTTTAGCAAAACTTCACCTTTGCCCTTGGCTTCCAAGGAACCTGCGTCTGCCAATCTAATCATTTCGCTATGTTCTTCGAACTTCGTGAACATCTGCCGATCGCAACACATGTGGCTCGTTGCACCACTGTCCAAACACCAGTTTGATTTGGAAAAACTGCTTGCATCCAATGCATTTAACAAACTGCACTGCTTGTTTTCGACTTTCGCTTTTGCGTCTTGCTTTACCGATCTCTTTTGACAATTCGCTTTAAAGTGCCCTTTTACGCCGCAATTGAAACAGACAACGTTTGTGTGCTTCTTCTTCTTGGCGTCTGTCTGGCGCCTTTGGTTGTGCGTCGCAGAAAAAGCGACCGCCGTGTTGCTTTGCGTCTCTACACTTTTTCTTCGTTCTCCTTCTTCCTTCAGCTTGATACACAGAATTTCAATAGAAGGCAGAATGTCGCGCGTCTCTATGGCGACTACAAAATTGTCAAACTCTTCTGGTAAACTTGAAAGCAATATAATGGCCTGTAGCTCATTATTTAACTGTATATCAACCGCAGCGAGTTGATCGACAATTTCACAAAACACATTTATGAAACTTGTCATGCTTTGACCCTCCGTCATGCGTAAGTTGAGCAACCTTTTGTAAAGCGCAACCTTACGTACAGGTCCACTTGGCTGATGGATCTCTTTCAGCTTATTCCATGCTTCACGTGCCGCTATACAACTTTTGATAGCACTCAATTGTGATGTCTTCGCACTCAACATGATCATGGCCAATGCTTTCTTATCCATTGCCGTCCTATTGGCGCCTTCGCTTGCGCCTTCTTGTGGATCCTCGGACACAACATCCCATAGCTCTGCATGTATCAGCACACTCTTCATTTGGATGCTCCAAGCATCATAATTGTTGTCCTCCAACTTTTCTATTTGATACATCGCACTCATTTTGCTATTTGCGTCACACCACAATTCCTTGCGAATGTCTTTATAATTTCACCACAGTTCGTAACCGCGCACTTCACTACCAAGCCGTGCCTGGGCCCATAACCTGTTGAACCGAGTTGGTTCGGCAAGAAAGTCTTGGCTGAAGCGTAAAATAAAACACGTCGTTCTGTTTTAAGTATTTATTCGCAACTGTGTATATTAAATGTTAGTTAACATAATTATGTGCAGTGCAGATGTTAATGTTAATGCACTGCTAATTTTTATTTATCGATATTCATATGCGTACATTGATATTTTTAACAATGCATGTGTGATATAATATATTTAGTAAGTTGAAATAAAATGATATTTTTGAACGATTATATGCATATATATTTTATATATAAGTATATATATTTATATAAACAATTGTGAATTATAACTAGCGAACGTGAACGCTATCTAATTGTGGCCACATTCGTATAGTACATGTCAAGTATAACATATATATATATACAATTATTGAATATTATCGTTTGTTATTCAAAAATATTTGTGAGTTGTCATGTATTTTACATATTTGAAGATTTATGTAATTATATTTTAAATATTATTTACATAATGAAATGAACATTATTCTGGTTGATCCTGCCAGTAGTTATATGCTTGTCTCAAAGATTAAGCCATGCATGTCTAAGTACACACGAATTAATAGTGAAACCGCAAAAGGCTCATTATATCAGTTATGGTTCCTTAGATCGTTAACAGTTACTTGGATAACTGTGGTAATTCTAGAGCTAATACATGCAATTAAAACACGGACCTTCTGGAACGTGTGCTTTTATTAGGCTAAAACCAAGCGATCGCAAGATCGTTACACTGGTTGAACTCTAGATAACATGCAGATCGTATGGTCTCGTACCGACGACAGATCTTTCAAATGTCTGCCCTATCAACTTTTGATGGTAGTAGCTAGGACTACCATGGTTGCAACGGGTAACGGGGAATCAGGGTTCGATTCCGGAGAGGGAGCCTGAGAAACGGCTACCACATCTAAGGAAGGCAGCAGGCGCGTAAATTACCCACTCCCAGCTCGGGGAGGTAGTGACGAAAAATAACAATACAGGACTCATATCCGAGGCCCTGTAATTGAATGAGTACACTTTAAATCCTTTAACAAGGACCTATTGGAGGGCAAGTCTGGTGCCAGCAGCCGCGGTAATTCCAGCTCCAATAGCGTATATTAAAGTTGTTGCGGTTAAAACGTTCGTAGTTGAACTTGTGCTTCATACGGGTAGTGCAACTTACAATTGTAGTTAGTACTATACCTTTATGTATGTAAGCGTATTACCGGTGGAGTTCTTATATATAATTAGGTACTTGTACTTTTTTATATGTTCCTCCTATTTAAAACCTGCATTAGTGCTCTTCATCGAGTGTTATTGTGGGCCGGTACAATTACTTTGAACAAATTAGAGTGCTTAAAGCAGGCTTCAAATGCCTGAATATTGTAACGAATCACTAAGGAGGTATTCGTCTGGTGCTGGTGGAAGGTTTACTAGTGTGGCGTACGCGCTGGCTTCTCCGGGCTTTGCTCAGATAGCATGGGGTTCAAGGAAAGGGCCAACTAATAGGACGCACCACTTATAACAATAATACATTTAAAATTCGCGTACATAAGGGAAGACAGAAAAGAAGGAGTGTAAAGGGAAGGTTACAATAAACAATAGTGAAAGAGAAAAGAAAGGGAAGGAGAGGAAGGTAGGTTAACAAAGAAGACGGAGCCACTCTCTAATGCAACACAGCTGTTATTGTGTGCAGACGCCCACCCTACCATGATCCTGCATTCATTGCCAAAACTAATAGTTGGCAGGATCCCTAAAATAAGTGGTTCGGCTAACCTACTCCTGCTTGGTTATGCATGGTTCCAAATAAAAGTAAACAATTAAGCGGACATACTTAATTTATTAACGGATAACAAAAATACTTTGAATATTAACAACATTATGAATTGACAAGAAAAAAATGACAAGAAAAATAAATAAATAAATAATTTAACGGACAAACATAGTAAGTGTGTATGAGGCAGAATTAATTAAATAAGGCCAAAAAAAAATAAATAAATAAATACTAAAAATAATTAACCTATAAATATAAAATATGTTCTAGCATAAATATAATATAAATAATTATTTTAGCATTTAAATGTTGTATAAATTAAGAGAAGGAAAAAACTTAGCTAAAATGAACTAGTTTTGGGTTCATTTAGAAATGCAATGTCAGACCATCACACCGAATATAGGAAAACACTAGATGCAAGTAAAAATGAGGATCAGCTGATGGCTGTCACTCAATGAAATGTTTTGCTATTGCCAGTCTCGCAAGGTCATTGACCGCTGGGACTGCAGACAGCTGTAGCAGCGCTATGGTCAGATGGACCACCAGCAAAAGGGAAGCTTTAGCTCTAGCTCATAGATTATTAATTAGTTAGAGTGAAACAGACTTACATACATTAGAGACTCCCACGCAGAAAGATCTTTCCTTGTGTTGGTGCCTGTCTGTGGTGTATCTGTGGGGAATAATAATAATTGCGAGCTTTTGCGCCTGCATGAAAGCTGCTTGCTATGACCGGTAGCGTCGATCAAAACAAACATGCATACATACAAATGTATGCAAGTATGGTTTTACATGCTTTTCAGGCAATACAAAAACATTAATTTTTATAACTAAATTCAATTTTACAAAGATATTTTGCCTATAGGTGTTGCCTTACATGCCTTCTTAAATGATTGCCATTTCTATTTTATACAATAGTACAGTGGTACTTGTATTATGAAGGACCCCGAAAAGTTGTTGGTTCAACTTTCTCGCCACATCATATTACACTTACAACATTGATGGACTATCACTTATAGATGCATAGTTAAACAACATAACGTAAATTAACAATAATAAACAAACAAAAAAAAATAAGCTGCCGTTCGCCTTCCTCCTGGGTGACGCAGATACTCGGCATCGATGCCACCACAAGTGCGGAGCAAATAGCCAACGGAGATCGCAAGGCTGCCGGACGCAGGTGTTTTGCAGTAGAAACACCACCTGCTGGGAAGCAATTCTCCTGTGCTCAATGAGCGGCTGCAGCTAGCAACAGCTCATATGTTTGCGTTGCCCAGACAGCTGATGTGTCCAGCACAGCTGCGACTTGGAGCTTTTGGGGGTTGGCCGTTAATCAAGCAGTTGTGTGTGTTGAAGTTTAATTTTAAATTAATTTAAAATTCTACCACTGGGTTATTATACATTATGGCTGGGTCATTTTATTCAGCTTAATACCGGGTTTAATATAAATTATAACTGGGTTTTATATCAATTATATTATAATTTATGACGGAGTTATATAAATTAATACTGGGTGCCGAATCTAAAAATAAATAGACAAAACTAAACTTAGAACAACAAAAAAAACTAAATACACGTATAACAAATATTTACCCTATTCTGGAAAACGGCACTTGGTTTATTTACGCCAGTTGGCAAATTCCTCTAGTGGACAAACAGCTACAAGTGGACGGCAAGGTGCACTTTTGTAAAAAAAAAGAAGATGACCAGATTAACGACTCAGTATAACAATTATACAATGAAGTATCTTTGTATACTCACAAGTACGTTTTAAGCATCTTACTACACCAACCACTTCACTGATGTACTTTTTCCTTTTTTTATTATTATTAAAGCACATGCACTTTTCCACTATTTTTCTTTTTCTTTATCAGGTTCTGTACATAACCTGCTAACCATTTCTTCCAACCAATTAATCCTACTCAAAAAGGTAATCGCTTGTCTATTGTGGTCTGGACTTAACACGATCAGCTGATCTAGCTATTCATGCTTGTACGTATCGTGGTCCACCAATAGATGGCGCTATTTTTGGAGCTTTCAGTCTCATTTGTAAATAAAGCTCCGCTTCTCCGAACAAAACATGACAAGACATTGAGTACCATTTTCTCAGACTACAAATTATTTTATACAACTAAACAAATTAAATAATACAAATTAACTAGGACAATAAACATATAAATAAATAATATAATAAATAAGAGGTATAATTATGTATGAGTGCAGAAAAAGAAGAAAAAAAATGTTGCATACTTTTAGGCTTAGTCAATTTCAACTACGACAAGCGGCCTATTACACATCCCCCTGGCAAAATCACACTTAGTCGTTGTAACGACAAAGTGGGATACCCGCTTGGAGGTAGCTTAGTAGTCATTATGCGAAGATAAGCGCTTATTGCTTAATGTCCTTCGCATGGAATTTGCCTATGAATTTGCCTTGTAAATCCTCCAACTCATAATATGCGGAACCTAACTTGCGTCTGACTCGCGATTTTACAAACGTTGGAGCTAATTTAGCACTGAAACCTTTCACAAAATTGCTTTGTTGGAAGTTCCGTCTATACACTTCCTGCCCTACAGTGTAGTTGACCTCTCGACTACGTGTATTATAAACTTTTTCGTTGCGTATCTGCTGTTGTAGTATACCACTCCTTGCAGCCGCACGAATAAGTTCAATTGAGTCGTCTCTACTAAATTGAGTAGTTCTGTCTTCCAATTGATCCAAGCTTCTCAGAAGCGCATAAGTTTTCCCATTGGTAACCATATGTTGCCCAAAGGTCACTCTATACGGACTTGATCGCACGGCCGAATGTGTCGCGGATCGAAGTGCACAAGCAATAAAGCTCAGCGACTCATCCCAATCTGTCTGATCAGGCTTAATATACGACTTAATAGCAGCAAGCACTGATCGATTGACACGTTCTGAAGCATTCGCTTGCGGCGCGTAAACAGCCGTATAACGATGGTGTACCTCGTATTTTTGGAGCAATTCATTGAATTTATCCGACTTGAATTGAACTCCATTATCAGATACAACCACTTCTGGGACACCGAAACAATGAAATATGTTCTCTTCTAAGAACCGCACTACAGCCTCCGCTGTGAATTTTTTTTACGGGGTGCAAAAATGGATATTTAGACAGATGATCTACCACAACAAAAAATGCCAATATGGCCAGAACGACTACGCGGATAAGGCCCTAAAAAGTCCACATATAGTTTTTGAAAAATTCTACAAGTTTGTTCATTATGGCTTAAAGGCGGTCGCAATGGCTGATTTGAATGCTTTGTGACTTTGCAGATATCACAATTGCTGACAAAAGCTTTTATGTCACTTAGCATATTTGGCCAATAGTAATATCGCCTCGCACGTTCTAATGTTTTTGTGATTCCATTATGTGTGGAGAGTGGAGAAGTATGACATTCTCTTAGCACCTCAGCGATGAGATCTTTTGGAATCCAAACTTTCCAACATAAGTCATCAGCAACTTGTTCTGCCGACACATGTTCGGAACGGCGGTAAATGATTTGGTCTACTATCTTTAAGTCAGGCATTTGAGATAGCTGGGCTTTAACTTTCTCTTTTAGCTCTACATACTCTGCCGACTTGAAATGGATTGATGTAGTATCTACTACCTTATCAACACTTAGCGAAGATAAGTCCTCGATGTAAGTGCGAGAAAGAGCATCAGGTACAATGTTCTGACTGCCTTTCCTATGCACGATCTTAAACGAGAAGGCTTGCAACTTAAGTGCCCACCTTGCCAACCTCGAGCTTAAATCAGCTTGCGACATTAACCATTTTAATGACGCATGGTCGGTGTGGATCGAAAACTCGTGACCTTCTACATACGAACGAAATTTCTTTACGCACATTACAGCTGCTAAACACTCCTTCTCCGTAACCGAATAGTTGCGTTGGCACTTATTCAATTTTCATGACATAAACGCAATTTGTACATCATTACTTTCGCTATCTTTTTGCATCAGCACCCCTCCAACACCTGTGTGACTTGCATCACAATGGATTGCAAAGGGTTTGGAGAAATCTGGACTATGCAGCACTGGTGCTTTACACATCAGATCTTTAAGTAATTCAAATGCCTTCTGCGCTTCATCTGACCACACAAACTTGCGCTTCTGCTTTAACGTATCAGATATCGGAGCCGCAATACCAGCATAGTTATGGATAAACTTGTGATACCAGCCTGTTGTTCCCAAAATCGTCGCACTTGCTTTATCGATTTCGGCACGGGAAACTCTTGGATGGCTGTTACCTTGTCAGGGTCAGTCTGTATCGTACCTTGACCTATGACATGCCCCAAGTACTTCACCTCTCGCAAGCAAAATTTGCTCTTCTCAACATTGATGGTGAGACCTGCCAGTGTTAGACGATCTGCCAGTTGTTTAAGGACTACTAAATGCTTTTCAAACGTGTCGGAAATTACCAACAAGTCATCCAAATATACGAAAATTTCATTTCGTAATTCCGGTGGAATGACTTTGTCCATAAGTTTGGTCATTGTTTGTGGCGCATTAGTAAGGCCGAAGGGCATGACCGTATATTGGTATAATGGTCTACCGGGGACAGTAAACGCCGTCTTCTGTCGTGCATTGGGTGACAATGGAATTTGCCAGTACGCGTCTTTCAAGTCAATGCTTGATATGAATTCAGCTTTTGGCAATCGACCTAATATTCCATCTATTAACGGCATCGGATAAGCGTTTTTAATGGTCACCTCATTCACTTTACGACTATCCAAACAAAGACGAACTTTCCCAGGTTTTTGAACCAACACTACGGGTGCTGACCAAGGGCTATCGGACTCTTCAATTACTCCTAACGCTAACATTCGATCGAGCTCGTGGTACATCAACTTTTCCACCGCTGGTGACACTGCATAATGCCGCTGCTTTATGGGTTTGCAGTCCGTCACCTCAATATCGTGTGTTAGCCAATTGGTCTTTCCTAACCCCTTTTCTGCAAATGAAGGGAACTGGTTGATAACAGTGATAAGTTCCGTTTTTTGCTCAGATGTCAACTCGAGTTGCTGCGGATCATTAAATGTAATTGAGGCAATGCTGTTAGTGTGAGCCTGGTGCATCAAAAACATTGGCAATAGCTCGAAATCTCTCCAAAACTCAATACCTAAATACAAGTCTTGCGACAAAGTCGGGACGATATAAAATCGTTGTGAATGTGTCTTGCCCTTAAACTGGACAGGAATAACCAACTTGCCACAAATTCGTTGCCTATTTCCATCAGCAGTTTTTACAGCTGATGACAACCGCGTATATTCGGTATTATTAGTTAATATTTCTTCTGCTAACTTTCCACCAATGCAGTTAATACTAGCGCCAGTGTCCATTAACCCCGTTATCAATTTGCCTAGTATATTGACTTGGGCATAAGGACGAAGATCATCCGCGATGTCTACTATTGACGCTAACAAAGCTCTTTTTTCCTCATTTTTAATTCGTATATAGTTCCCCTTCCTCTGCTTATTACGAATACAAGAACTACAAACATTATCTAAATCTGAAATATTGGATCTAGCCGGGTTTACTTGAACTTCTGGTATTATTTTCGATACATTTATATCTTCTTTTACTCCGTGTTGGTACCCTTCGAGACTAGTTTGCGTGCACTTGTCAACGGTGCACGCCCATATGGGTTTTTTGGAATTGCACACTTCGTGCAACTGGGTCGATACGTGTCACGCTTACCACAACCGTAACAAAACACTTTACGTTCTGCTACGCAATCTTGGTATCGATGTCCACTCTTCCCACAATTCCAACAAGAAAGTGTTAGAGCATCCACCTCCAGATTCTCTGGCTCTTGAACATCATCCTCTTCATCCATTGTGGCTTGTACCGTGACTTCACTTACATGCCGTCTCGGTAAACCTCTGGGAACGGTTGATGGCATTGAAATAGTTTTCAGAAACCTCTCTCGCGTACGAACAGTGTGACGCAACTGCTCAACGCTGAATATTGGCACATACAATAATTCGTGCTGAATATCAGAGAGCAAATTGGCTCGCAAAAACTCCAGTATGGACTGCTCACTCATTGGGCTGTTCAAGCGATCTACTAATGTCACAATGGCTTCGTAAAACTGATCGAAAGATTCGTTGGCTTTCTGTTTTCTTTGCGAAATAGCTGCTCGAATCTCCAAATCGGTTCTACCATCCGTGAACTGATTTTTCAATGCCTTGCATAAATCTGCCCAACGAACTTCTGACACACTTTTGTGGTACCTCCAGAAAAATTCACTTCCTCTACCCTCAAACAAGTTACTCGCATATTTGGCTAGCAACTCAAAATCTCCGTCAAGGGTTTGCCGAGTCAATGCTTCTACGCGATAAAGAAAATCTTCTATCGACATAGATGAATGACCAGAGTATCTCAGCTTCCAATTAGCAATAATCTGGCTAATTCTATCGGGTCGCAAACTGTTACTAAGTTGTGAACCCTGTGGCGAAGAGTTGACACCAACTTGCGGCGCTCTCTGATTTACCAACGGATTCGTTTCTAGCCGATTTGGTAATCCAAACAACTCTTCAAAGCTTTGGTGCTTTGGACTTGGTGGAGAAGGTCTAGGAACGGATTGAAATTGTTCATTATGTACAGCTAGTTGTTGCTGAGCTACTCTCTGAAGCCCATTCTCCAGCACCTGCGATAGTATCTGCGTCTGCTGCACTAATGCTGCTGATATCGCAGCCGCAATTGCCTGTTGTATTTCTTGGCCAACAGCACTTGCCTCTGGCTGAGCTATTGGACTCTGAGCAACAACTGGTTGCGGAGCTTGTGGAATTGGAGTCGGCTGCCTTGGCTGCGAGCTGGACCTACTACCATTACCAGTAGAATTTCCTGCATTGGCATTTGCGGATGCGACCGCCGCCGCGGCTTTCGCTTGCCCTCTCGTTATCATAGTTGCACTTGAACTGGCCGCTTCCAACTCTTCAGCAAGATTCATGGAAGATCTTATTAACACAGTCCGGCACACTGGACATAAATTCCTATTGTCAGTGCGAGTCTCAAAGCAGGCGTGGTGAAAATAATGATTACACCTCGTAGCTAGTAACTGAGCTGGATATTCGACCTCCTGAGTACAAACACAACAAATGGTTTCCCCCTGAATTATCTGACCTGGCATGATAATAAGACCTAAGCGTCAGAATTTACTGAGAAATTCTGCTACGCCAAACAAATGTATAAATAAATAATAATAATGGGAAAATAAATAATATATAAATAAATAAAGATTTAAATAAATAAGAAAAAAAATGAAATAAAGAAATAGATAAATACCAACAATAACACACAAAAATAACTGAACAAATAAATAGATAAATAAATAATAATACAAATGCAAATTCAACAAACTGATAAACAAACACGATTCATAAGATATTTGGAAACCATGCAAAACTTCACAGAGTGTAAGTTAGCCTCCAGATACTCTAATTAACCCACCTGAATGGATAGGACTAGCTGCTAGATGAGCATACCTTCAATTAGTGTGAAGAGAAAGCAGCTCTGAGCCACGATCCGTTTCAAACACTAATTGAAATGTGAATGCCTTAACAGCCACTAAAGGGAAAGAAAAGAAATTGGGGAAAATATAAGCATTCAATAAGCTCCTTTATGTTAATAATACCAACTTTAAGAGCAATTATTTCAAAACTAAGTATAGCATAATAGCGCATGCAAACCATACTCAGTTGATAATATATTGCCTAATTAGTATTACTACATTTTAAACTTCTATGATTGCTAAAGACGGACAATAAACAATACTAAACACACTAAGCTGACTTGCGCCACCACGGGACTATGCAACCCCAGTCAATGAATTTAGTTGTCCATTGCTGAATTATTTTTGTAGTACTAATTTATTTCCACCGTTTTCATTAGGTGTTTTGCTTACCGCAAGAGGCAGATCTGGTCCACGAACTTTTTCAAAGTAAGCTCTACACCTTAAGAAATACGATAGCATATAAACGACAGTAGACAGTTTGACCGTTTGAGTATAAAGCCATTTTGAAGCTATTATTTTCGAAAACGTCAACCACTACCGTCTTGGTTAAGTTCTTTGGTCCTGAACTGATGAGGTATTACTTTCTCACTAATAACACAGACACAAAGAGACTAACCTAGTACCCAAATATGATTAAAGACAAACAAAAAAGGAATTGAATCACTAGATGGTATTGATCCTAGAGCATAATTTTTTTATATAGGCCATGTTTAGATTCTACACAAAACAGGCCACACGATTGGGCGCCAAAATATATTATTAAATTATAATTATATCTGTAACGAATCACTAAGGAGGTATTCGTCTGGTGCTGGTGGAAGGTTTACTAGTGTGGCGTACGCGCTGGCTTCTCCGGGCTTTGCTCAGATAGCATGGGGTTCAAGGAAAGGGCCAACTAATAGGACGCACCACTTATAACAATAATACATTTAAAATTCGCGTACATAAGGGAAGACAGAAAAGAAGGAGTGTAAAGGGAAGGTTACAATAAACAATAGTGAAAGAGAAAAGAAAGGGAAGGAGAGGAAGGTAGGTTAACAAAGAAGACGGAGCCACTCTCTAATGCAACACAGCTGTTATTGTGTGCAGACGCCCACCCTACCATGATCCTGCATTCATTGCCAAAAACTAATAGTTGGCAGGATCCCTAAAAGAAGTGGTTCGGCTAACCTACTCCTGCTTGGTTATGCATGGTTCCAAATAAAAGTAAACAATTAAGCGGACATACTTAATTTATTAACGGATAACAAAAATACTTTGAATATTAACAACATTATGAATTGACAAGAAAAAAAAATGACAAGAAAAATAAATAAAGAAATAATAATTTAACGGACAAACATAGTAAGTGTGTATGAGGCAGAATTAATTAAATAAGGCCAAAAAAAAAAAATAAATAAATAAATACTAAAAATAATTAACCTATAAATATAAAATATGTTCTAGCATAAATATAATATAAATAATTATTTTAGCATTTAAATGTTGTATAAATTAAGAGAAGGAAAAAAACTTAGCTAAAATGAACTAGTTTTGGGTTCATTTAGAAATGCAATGTCAGACCATCACACCGAATATAGGCAAACACTAGATGCAAGTAAAAATGAGGATCAGCTGATGGCTGTCACTCAATGAAATGTTTTGCTATTGCCAGTCTCGCAAGGTCATTGACCGCTGGGACTGCAGACAGCTGTAGCAGCGCTATGGTCAGATGGACCACCAGCAAAAGGGAAGCTTTAGCTCTAGCTCATAGATTATTAATTAGTTAGAGTGAAACAGACTTACATACATTAGAGACTCCCACGCAGAAAGATCTTTCCTTGTGTTGGTGCCTGTCTGTGGTGTATCTGTGGGGAATAATAATAATTGCGAGCTTTTGCGCCTGCATGAAAGCTGCTTGCTATGACCGGTAGCGTCGATCAAAACAAACATGCATACATACAAATGTATGCAAGTATGGTTTTACATGCTTTTCAGGCAATACAAAAACATTAATTTTATAACTAAATTCAATTTTACAAAGATATTTTGCCTATAGGTGTTGCCTTACATGCCTTCTTAAATGATTGCCATTTCTATTTTATACAATAGTACAGTGGTACTTGTATTATGAAGGACCCCGAAAAGTTGTTGGTTCAACTTTCTCGCCACATCATATTACACTTACAACATTGATGGACTATCACTTATAGATGCATAGTTAAACAACATAACGTAAATTAACAATAATAAACAAACAAAAAAATAAGCTGCCGTTCGCCTTCCTCCTGGGTGACGCAGATACTCGGCATCGATGCCACCACAAGTGCGGAGCAAATAGCCAACGGAGATCGCAAGGCTGCCGGACGCAGGTGTTTTGCAGTAGAAACACCACCTGCTGGGAAGCAATTCTCCTGTGCTCAATGAGCGTCTGCAGCTAGCAACAGCTCATATGTTTGCGTTGCCCAGACAGCTGATGTGTCCAGCACAGCTGCGACTTGGAGCTTTTGGGGTTGGCCGTTAATCAAGCAGTTGTGTGTGTTGAAGTTTAATTTTAAATTAATTTAAAATTCTACCACTGGGTTATTATACATTATGGCTGGGTCATTTTATTCAGCTTAATACCGGGTTTAATATAAATTATAACTGGGTTTTATATCAATTATATTATAATTTATGACGGAGTTATATAAATTAATACTGGGTGCCGAATCTAAAAATAAATAGACAAAACTAAACTTAGAACAACAAAAAAAACTAAATACACGTATAACAAATATTTACCCTATTCTGGAAAACGGCACTTGGTTTATTTACGCCAGTTGGCAAATTCCTCTAGTGGACAAACAGCTACAAGTGGACGGCAAGGTGCACTTTTGTAAAAAAAAAGAAGATGACCAGATTAACGACTCAGTATAACAATTATACAATGAAGTATCTTTGTATACTCACAAGTACGTTTTAAGCATCTTACTACACCAACCACTTCACTGATGTACTTTTTCCTTTTTTTTATTATTATTAAAGCACATGCACTTTTCCACTATTTTTCTTTTTCTTTATCAGGTTCTGTACATAACCTGCTAACCATTTCTTCCAACCAAAACCAACAACAAAAACCTTTTTTTCGGAAATTTGACAATTAATCCTACTCAAAAAGGTAATCGCTTGTCTATTGTGGTCTGGACTTAACACGATCAGCTGATCTAGCTATTCATGCTTGTACGTATCGTGGTCCACCAATAGATGGCGCTATTTTTGGAGCTTTCAGTCTCATTTGTAAATAAAGCTCCGCTTCTCCGAACAAAACATGACAAGACATTGAGTACCATTTTCTCAGACTACAAATTATTTTATACAACTAAACAAATTAAATAATACAAATTAACTAGGACAATAAACATATAAATAAATAATATAATAAATAATAGGTATAATTATGTATGAGTGCAGAAAAAGAAGAAAAAAAATGTTGCATACTTTTAGGCTTAGTCAATTTCAACTACGACAAGCGGCCTATTACAATATTCTGTGCATGGGATAATGAAATAAGACCTCTGTTCTGCTTTCATTGGTTTTCAGATCAAGAGGTAATGATTAATAGATTAATAGTTTGGGGGCATTAGTATTACGACGCGAGAGGTGAAATTCTTGGACCGTCGTAAGACTAACTTAAGCGAAAGCATTTGCCAAAGATGTTTTCATTAATTAAGAACGAAAGTTAGAGGTTCGAAGGCGATCAGATACCGCCCTAGTTCTAACCATAAACGATGCCAGCTAGCAATTGGGTGTAGCTACTTTTATGGCTCTCTCAGTCGCTTCCCGGGAAACCAAAGCTTTTGGGCTCCGGGGGAAGTATGGTTGCAAAGCTGAAACTTAAAGGAATTGACGGAAGGGCACCACCAGGAGTGGAGCCTGCGGCTTAATTTGACTCAACACGGGAAAACTTACCAGGTCCGAACATAAGTGTGTAAGACAGATTGATAGCTCTTTCTCGAATCTATGGGTGGTGGTGCATGGCCGTTCTTAGTTCGTGGAGTGATTTGTCTGGTTAATTCCGATAACGAACGAGACTCAAATATATTAAATAGATATCTTCAGGATTATGGTGTTGAAGCTTATATAGCCTTCATTCATGGTGGCAGTAAAATGTTTATTGTGTTTGAATGTGTTTATATAAGTGGAGCCGTACCTGTTGGTTTGTCCCATTATAAGGACACTAGCTTCTTAAATGGACAAATTGCGTCTAGCAATAATGAGATTGAGCAATAACAGGTCTGTGATGCCCTTAGATGTCCTGGGCTGCACGCGCGCTACAATGAAAGTATCAACGTGTATTTCCTAGACCGAGAGGTCCGGGTAAACCGCTGAACCACTTTCATGCTTGGGATTGTGAACTGAAACTGTTCACATGAACTTGGAATTCCCAGTAAGTGTGAGTCATTAACTCGCATTGATTACGTCCCTGCCCTTTGTGCACACCGCCCGCCGCTACTACCGATTGAATTATTTAGTGAGGTCTCCGGACGTGATCACTGTGACGCCTTGTGTGTTGCGGTTGTTTCGCAAAAGTTGACCGAACTTGATTATTTAGAGGAAGTAAAAGTCGTAACAAGGTTTCCGTAGGTGAACCTGCGGAAGGATCATTATTGTTTTAATGCATCTAACCGTTAATAAATTAAATTTGTTTTTCTCTTTTTAGGAATTGCAATATTTAATAAATTAAGTAACTAATAAATATAAATATTTTATTCAATCATATGAGATACAATTATGCAACATATAATAATTTAAATTAGCTAAAAACCGTTTGTTATGTATTATTATTATTATATACTGTATTAAGAGTGTTTTATGTGTTTTGGATAAAATAAAAACTGCGTGTATATGTACCATAATATACATGCGTTGCAAAATGTATTGTGCATATTCCAGTGCGCATACATTGGTTCGCAACACCTAAAGAAAAACAATGTTGTACCTGTTTGCAGGTTAACGCTTTACATATGTTGATCATAATAAATAAATTTAGCTAAAATATACTTGTCATATATCTTATTATTATCGATTATGTAAAACTAAGACATTTCGCAACATTTATTTAGGTATAAAAAATTTTATTGAAGGAATTGATATATGCCAGTAAAATGGTGTATTTTTAATTTCTTTCAATAAAAATATTGTTGACGTAATGAAATAAAAAAAAAATTGTATCACTCTAAGCGGTGGATCACTCGGCTCATGGGTCGATGAAGAACGCAGCAAACTGTGCGTCATCGTGTGAACTGCAGGACACATGAACATCGACATTTTGAACGCATATCGCAGTCCATGCTGTTATGTACTTTAATTAATTTTTAGTGCTGCTTGGACTACATATGGTTGAGGGTTGTAAGACTATGCTAAATAAGTTGTTTAAAATTTTTCGGAATTTTAAGCACATTGTATATTATTGGATAATATAAGTGTGAATCTAAAAAGTTCTCGCTTAAGATATTCATAATATGAATTAATAAATGAAAATACTAAAACTCTGTTGCATGAGAAATTTGAAGAATTATATGTTCTTTATTCATTTCAAATAATACTGAGGAATGTCTAGCATAAAATATATTATTTTATAAACTAGAATTGCCTCTTATTAACGAATATGATATAAAGAATAATTTTGTGAATATTATGGACCTTCAAAAAAGATAGTATATTTCAAAATAGGCAGAGAATTGTCTATAAGTGTAATTAAACAACCTCAACTCATATGGGACTACCCCCTGAATTTAAGCATATTAATTAGGGAGGAAAAGAAACTAACAAGGATTTTCTTAGTAGCGGAGAGCGAAAAGAAATCAGTTCAGCACTAAGTCACTTTGTCTATATGGCAAATGTGAGATGCAGTGTATGGAACGTCAATATTCTAGTATGAGAAATTAACGATTTAAGTCCTTCTTAAATGAGGCCATTTACCCATAGAGGGTGCCAGGCCCGTATAACGTTAATGATTATTAGATGATGTTTCCAAAGAGTCGTGTTGCTTGATAGTGCAGCACTAAGTGGGTGGTAAACTCCATCTAAAACTAAATATAACCATGAGACCGATAGTAAACAAGTACCGTGAGGGAAAGTTGAAAAGAACTCTGAATAGAGAGTTAAATAGTACGTGAAACTGCTTAGAGGTTAAGCCCGATGAACCTGAATATCCGTTATGGAAAATTCATCATTAGAATTGTAATATTTAATCAATATTATAACGATAGTGTGCATTTTTTCCATATAAGGACATTGTAATCTATTAGCATGTATGGAATTTATCAAACAATTTTGATAAGAGTTTATTTAAATTAGAGTGCTTGCATTTTAACATAAAATAAATTTCAAAAATTTGATAAAGTGCTGATAGATTATATGAGTACAGTGCGTTAATTTTTCGGAATTATATAATGGCATGATTATCATTAATTTTTATGTTTATTATAAGCACTTGTATGATTAACAATGCGAAAGATTCAGGATACCTTCGGGACCCGTCTTGAAACACGGACCAAGGAGTCTAACATATGTGCAAGTTATTGGGATATAAACCTAATAGCGTAATTAACTTGACTATTATTGGGATTAGTTTTTAACTATTTATAGTTAATTAACGCAATCCCGGGGCGTTCTATATAGTTATGTATAATAATATTTATATTATTTATGCCTCTAACTGGAACGCACCTTGAGCATATATGCTGTGACCCGAAAGATGGTGAACTATACTTGATCAGGTTGAAGTCAGGGAAACCCTGATGGAAGACCGAAACAGTTCTGACGTGCAAATCGATTGTCAGAATTGAGTATAGGGCGAAAGACCAATCGAACCATCTAGTAGCTGGTTCCTTCCGAAGTTTCCCTCAGGATAGCTGGTGCATTTAACTATTGTATAAAATAATCTTATCTGGTAAAGCGAATGATTAGAGGCCTTAGGGTCGAAACGATCTTAACCTATTCTCAAACTTTAAATGGGTAAGAACCTTAACTTTCTTGATATGAAGTTTAAGGTTATGATATAATGTGCCCAGTGGGCCACTTTTGGTAAGCAGAACTGGCGCTGTGGGATGAACCAAACGTAATGTTACGGTGCCCAAATTAACAACTCATTCAGAAACCATGAAAGGCGTTGGTTGCTTAAAACAGCAGGACGGTGATCATGGAAGTCGAAATCCGCTAAGGAGTGTGTAACAACTCACCTGCCGAAGCAACTAGCCCTTAAAATGGATGGCGCTTAAGTTGTATACCTATACATTACCGCTAAAGTAGATGATTTATATTACTTGTAATATAAATTTTGAAACTTTAGTGAGTAGGAAGGTACAATGGTGTGCTTAGAAGTGTTTGGCGTAAGCCTGCATGGAGCCGTCATTGGTACAGATCTTGGTGGTAGTAGCAAATAATCGAATGAGACCTTGGAGGACTGAAGTGGAGAAGGGTTTCGTGTGAACAGTGGTTGATCACGAGTTAGTCGGTCCTAAGTTCAAGGCGAAAGCCGAAAATTTTCAAGTAAAAAAGTAACTAAAATTTAAATTTTATCATAATTAAAAAACTTGAATAATTTTGAACGAAAGGGAATACGGTTCCAATTCCGTAACCTGTTGAGTATCCGTTTGTTATTAAATATGGGCCTCGTGCTCATCCTGGCAACAGGAACGACCATAAAGAAGCCGTCGAGAGATATCGGAAGAGTTTTCTTTTCTGTTTTATAGCCGTACTACCATGGAAGTCTTTCGCAGAGAGATATGGTAGATGGGCTAGAAGAGCATGACATATATTGTTGTGTCGATATTTTCTCCTCGGACCTTGAAAATTTATGGTGGGGACACGCAAACTTCTCAACAGGCCGTACCAATATCCGCAGCTGGTCTCCAAGGTGAAGAGTCTCTAGTCGATAGAATAATGTAGGTAAGGGAAGTCGGCAAATTAGATCCGTAACTTCGGGATAAGGATTGGCTCTGAAGATTGAGATAGTCGGGCTTGATTGGGAAACAATAACATGGTTTATGTGCTCGTTCTGGGTAAATAGAGTTTCTATCATTTATGATAGTTTCTTGTTCCCCGGATAGTTTAGTTACGTAGCCAATTGTGGAACTTTCTTGCTAAAATTTTTAAGAATACTAGTTGGGCAACCAGTTAGTTCTTTTAAATTATAACGATTATCAATTAACAATCAATTCAGAACTGGCACGGACTTGGGGAATCCGACTGTCTAATTAAAACAAAGCATTGTGATGGCCCTAGCGGGTGTTGACACAATGTGATTTCTGCCCAGTGCTCTGAATGTCAAAGTGAAAAAATTCAAGGAGGATCAATGGGTCTGCAGAAGGGGAATAATGGTTCATTTCTCAGCAATGGCAAATGGGCTACCGTCCTTCGTTAGTCAGATCAAGTCGACTCATAGGCAACATGTGCCCCACTAAAATGTGGCCTCCTCGTGGTGTCCTCCGGGTGCTGGACCGATGTAGTTTCGGCAGCAGCGAATATGAGCGGCGAAAGGGGCCATTGGGTTACCACCCCGATGGTCCTGAAAACTGATGGTGCAAACTCTAATAACATGCCTCGGATAGCTGAAAGTTATTCAGTGAATTCTCCTACGGCATCCGTAGGAGCCCATCAGGGAAGGAACGTAGATGCTAATCCAGTTGTTGGACATCTATGTGTGGAATGCGGCCGATCTTTTGGAACAAAGACCGGTTTAGGTGTCCACATGTCGCGTCAGCACAAAGACAGGCTTGATGAGCTTCGTACGCGTGTTGACGTGAAAACCAGGTGGTGTGAGGAAGAATTGGCCATGATGGCGAGGAAGGAACTTGAGCTCATAGCAAATGGCGAGAGGTTCATTAATAAAAAGCTGGCGTTGCATTTTCCAGAACGCAGTGTCGATGCTATTAAAAAGTGTCGACAGAGGGATAATTATAAGGCAAAAATCGAGCAGCTAAGAGGGCAAGCGGCTCTTATCCCCGAAATTAATGAACCACAAACCATTACGCGCCGCCCTAGTATAAGTGGGCTTGAGTCTTCTTCTTCAATGTCAGAGTCGGTTCCAATCACACCATCGATACATTCGGACGACGTCCTCATGCGGATACTGCGGGGCTTCGGCCCTGTGGGATGTAATCGATCGTGGAGAGTCGAGGTTCTGCAATCTATCGTTGATGGAGCTCAGACTTCGGGCAAAGAAGCAACTCTCCAGTGTTTGTCTAACTATCTCCTGAAATTTTTCCGAATCGAAACGAAGGTCCGGTTTCGGCGAGAGTCTTTCCTGAGCCTCGCAATAGGAGACAAAATAGAAGGCAGCAGTTCGCTAGGGTTCAGCGCAACTGGGACAAACATAAAGGTCGATGCATCGGATCCCTGCTAGCAGGACCCGACGAGTCGGTAATGCCAAACCAAGAGATTATGGAACCATACTGGAGAGAAGTCATGACACAGCAGAGCCTTTCCTCTTGCAATAGCACCGTGCCCCATATGGGACACTTGCTTGAGGGGGTATGGTCACCTATTACGTCTAGGGACCTGCAATTGCATCAAGTGCCATTGAATTCTTCTCCCGGACCGGACGGAATATCTCCAAGAACTGCCAGGAGTATTCCCAGTGGTGTTATGCTTCGCATAATGAACCTTATTCTCTGGTGCGGCAAACTACCCACACTCTTCCGAATGGCTCGAACCGTTTTCATCCCGAAGACGGTAAGAGCATCCCGACCAGAAGACTTCCGTCCGATATCGGTGCCTTCTGTCATAGTTAGACAACTCAATGCCATCTTGGCATCTCGATTGGCCTCATCAGTCGATTGGGATCCGCGTCAGCGGGGGTTTCTTCCTACTGACGGTTGCGCCGATAACGCGACAATAGTTGACTTAATCCTGAGGGACCACCATAGACGTCATGCGTCGTGTTATATCGCGACACTTGATGTCAGCAAAGCGTTTGACTCTGTGTCTCACGCAGCGGTAATTGACACCCTATCCGCGTATGGTGCACCAACGGGTTTTGTTGACTACGTACGTAGCTTGTACTAGGGAGGTGGCACTAGTCTCAATGGTAAAGGCTGGAGATCAGAGGAATTCGTCCCTGCTAGAGGTGTGAAGCAGGGTGACCCTTTGTCTCCACATATGTTCAACTTGGTCATCGACCGGTTGCTCAGGTCTCTACCGGACGAGATTGGTGTCAGTGTCGGAAATGCCAAAACAAACGCTGCAGCGTTCGCAGACGATCTGGTGTTGTTTGCTTCTACACCGAAGGGCCTTCAGGCATTATTGGATACCACGGTCTCCTTTTTGGCGTCCGTTGGGCTGACCCTAAACGCTAATAAGTGTTTTACTGTTAGTGTCAAGGGGCAACCGAAGCAGAAGTGTACTGTGATCGAATCACGGAGCTTTTGTGTAGGTTCGCGCAAGTGTCCAAGCTTGAAGCGTTCTGAGGAATGGAAGTATCTTGGCATCCAGTTCACTGCGGACGGGAGGGCCCGCTACAATCCGACTGAGGACATTGGTCCCAGATTGGATATCATATCGCGGTCCCCTGAAGCCACAGCAGAAGTTATTCGCCCTCAGAACTGTCCTCATTCCACAGCTATATCACAAGCTAACCCTTGGTAGTGTGGCAATAGGCGTTTTGAGAAAGTGTGACAGACTGGTACGGTCGGTCGTAAGGAAATGGTTAGATCTTCCTATGGATGTGTCAGTAGCATTCTTCCATGCCCCACACAAGTGGGGGTCTCGGTGTTCCCTCAGTTCGAAGGACAGCTCCAATGCTGCGCATACAGAGGTTAACGAACATAAAATGGCCCCACCTCGAGCAATCCGAGACAGCCAGTTCGTTCCTTAGTGCGGAAATTCGGAGGGCCCGAGATAGGTGCAAGGCATCGGGAGACGCGGCTCTGGATACACGCCTTTGATCGACTCGTACTGGGCGGATAGGTTGCACTCCTCTGTTGATGGTAGCGGTCTCCGTGAAGCAGGGCGTTATGCTCCGCAACACGGGTGGGTTGTCGCACCCACGCGTTTGTTAACTGGAAAAGCTTATTTGAATGGGATCAAACTGCGGATAAATGCCCTACCCACGCGGTCTCGTACCACGAGGGAAGGCACGAATTGGAGAGGCAGTGTCGTGCAGGATGTGATGCTCCCGAATCACTAAACCACATTCTGCAGAAGTGTCATCGTACGCATGGGAGGCGGGTGGCTAGACACAACAGTGTAGCTAATTATCTCAAGCGGGGACTTGAGACGAGAGGCTACTCTGTCATTGCTGAACCAAGTCTGCAGGAGAGAACAGGATATATAAGCCGGACCTGGTGGGTTTCCGACCAGATCACACGATAGTGATCGACGCTCAGGTAGTGACTGACGGACTTGATCTTGACCAAGCTCATCAGAGTAAGGTTGAGATCTACGACAGACAGGACGTACGAACGGCTCTGGTTCGGGATTATCAGGCACATGAGGACATTAAAATCGTTTCTGCTACGCTAAACTGGAGGGGCATCTGGAGCTATCGGTCGGTAAAACGACTGAGAGCACTGGGAGTCCTTAACGCTGGTGATAGCAATATTATCAGTACCAGGGTGGTAGATGGCGGAGTCTGCGGCTTTAAGACGTTCATGTTCCATACTGGATATCGCCAAGGAGTGGGTTAGCACCGAGGTTTACTTTCCTCATTGAAAGTCAACTACACTGGCCAACATCTATTGTGTACAAAGTAAAGGGAAAACAGTCATATGACGTGCCATCCATATATGGCATTGTTGTGTGGGCAAATTCATTTCCTACAAAAAAATAGCCAAATGCCTCGTCATCTAATTAGTGACGCGCACGCGCATGAATGGATTAACGAGATTCCTACTGTCCCTATCTACTATCTAGCGAAACCACAGCCAAGGGAACGGGCTTGGAATAATTAGCGGGGAAAGAAGACCCTTTTGAGCTTGACTCTAATCTGGCAGTGTAAGGAGACATAAGAGGTGTAGAATAAGTGGGAGATATTAAATTTCGGTTTAGTATCGACAATGAAATACCACTACTCTTATTGTTTCCTTACTTACTTGATTAAATGGAACGTGTATCATTTCCTAGCCATTATACGGATATATTTATTATATCTTATGGTATTGGGTTTTGATGCAAGCTTCTTGATCAAAGTATCACGAGTTTGTTATATAATCGCAAACAAATTCATTAATGAGAGAGTGCATTTATGTATTCTCAAATTAAAAATTTGGTATAACTCCAATTACTCAGGTATGATCCAATTCAAGGACATTGCCAGGTAGGGAGTTTGACTGGGGCGGTACATCTCTCAAATAATAACGGAGGTGTCCCAAGGCCAGCTCAGTGCGGACAGAAACCACACATAGAGCAAAAGGGCAAATGCTGACTTGATCTCGGTGTTCAGTACACACAGGGACAGCAAAAGCTCGGCCTATCGATCCTTTTGGTTTAAAGAGTTTTAACAAGAGGTGTCAGAAAAGTTACCATAGGGATAACTGGCTTGTGGCGGCCAAGCGTTCATAGCGACGTCGCTTTTGATCCTTCGATGTCGGCTCTTCCTATCATTGTGAAGCAAAATTCACCAAGCGTTGGATTGTTCACCCATGCAAGGGAACGTGAGCTGGGTTTAGACCGTCGTGAGACAGGTTAGTTTTACCCTACTAATGACAAAACGTTGTTGCGACAGCATTCCTGCGTAGTACGAGAGGAACCGCAGGTACGGACCAATGGCACAATACTTGTTCGAGCGAACAGTGGTATGACGCTACGTCCGTTGGATTATGCCTGAACGCCTCTAAGGTCGTATCCGTGCTGGACTGCAATGATAAATAAGGGCAATTTGCATTGTATGGCTTCTAAACCATTAAAAGTTTATTATTCATTTAATAGACGACGATGGATGTGATGCCAATGTTACATATAACATAGTAAATTGGGAGGATCTTCGATCACCTGGTGCCGCGCTAGTTATATATTAAAACATTATTTAATACAATGACAAAGCCTTGAATCAATTGTAAACGACTTTTATAACAGGCAAGGTGTTGTAAGTGGTTGAGCAGCTGCCATACTGCGATCCACTGAAGCTTATCCTTTGCTTGACGATTCGATAAAATATATATGTTTAAGGCATATATAAAAAATATTATATGTATGATGTATATATGGAAACGTATATATGTTTATATATATAAATATGCAAAATTGTATGCATAATTATGTTATACAATTACGCATATAAGAAGAATATTTATATAATATATGAATATATTATATATATAAATAAATAATATATCAATGTGTACAAAATATACTTGTATATTTTAAATATGCATTTATTTAGTATGCGTTAATTATATATATTTATTTGGTAGCCAAAAGGACGCCATCATATTAGTGGCGAAGATTAAAAATATGCATAGTATATCTATGTGTACAAAATACTTGCATATTTTAAATATGCATTTATTTATTATGCGTTGGTAATATATATTTATTTGGTAGCCAAAAGGACGCCATCATATTAGTGGCGAAAATTTGTTTACAAAATACTTGCATATTTTAAATATGCATTTATTTATTATGCGTTGGTAATATATATTTATTTGGTAGCCAAAAGGACGCCATCATATTAGTGGCGAAAATTTGTTTACAAAATACTTGCGTATTTTAAATATGCATTTATTTATTATGCGTTGGTAATATATATTTATTTGGTAGCAAAATGACGCCATCATATTAGTGGCGAAAATTAAGAATATGCATAGTATATCTATGTGTACAAAATACTTGCATATTTTAAATATGCATTTATTTATTATGCGTTGGTAATATATATTTATTTGGTAGCCAAAAGGACGCCATCATATTAGTGGCGAAAATTAAGAATATGCATAGTATATCTATGTGTACAAAATACTTGCATATTTTAAATATGCATTTATTTATTATGCGTTGGTAATATATATTTATTTGGTAGCCAAAAGGACGCCATCATATTAGTGGCGAAAATTTGTTTACAAAATACTTGCGTATTTTAAATATGCATTTATTTATTATGCGTTGGTAATATATATTTATTTGGTAGCAAAAGGACGCCATCATATTAGTGGCGAAAATTAAGAATATGCATAGTATATCTATGTGTATACTTGCATATTTTAAATATGCATTTATTTAGTATGTGTTAGTTATACATATTTATTTGGTAGCAAAAGGACGGCATCATATAGTGGCGAAAATATATGTATCTATTGTACAGAATACTTGCGTATTTTAAGTATGCATTTAATATGTTTGTACATAAAATACTTGCATATTTTAAATATGCATTTATTTTTATTAATATAATGAGATATGAATTTAACTTGTTTTTTGGACTTGGTGAATTTTTTATTGAACTGCAGCCAAATGATATGAGGTTCTACCGAGATATGAGTTCATTGACAAAAAATTGGTAAAAACTTTTAAATAGCATGTTATACAGTTTAAATATAATGAGATAAGATTTTCCTTGAGAAAAAATTTTTTGGACATTTTTATTGAACTGCAGCCATATGATATGAGGTTCTACCGAGATAAGTTCAACATTGACAAAAAATTTCAACATGTGAAAATTGAATGAAAAACTTTTTAAATAGCATTTTATACAGTTTATTAATATAATGAGATAAGATTTTGAATTTAACTTGAGAAAAATTTTTTGGACTTGGTGAATTTTTATTGAACTAGCCATATGATATGAGGTTCTATTTTTTCATATGTTTATTAATATAATGAGATAAGATTTTGAATTTAACTTGAGAAAAAATTTTTTTTGGACTTGGTGAATTTTTATTGAAATGCAGCCAAATGATATGTTTTATACAGTTTATTAATATAATGAGATAAGATTTTGAATTTAACTTGAGAAAAATTTTTTGGACTTGGTGAATTTTTTATTGAACTGCAGCCAAATGATATGAGGTTCTACCGAGATATGAGTTCAACATTGACAAAAAATTTCAACATGTCAAAATAGAATCTTTTTAAATAGCATGTTATACAGTTTATTAATATAATGAGATAAGATATTTCAATTTAACTTGAGAAAAAAACTTTTTTAGCATGTTATACAGGACTTGGTGAATTTTTTATTGAACTGCAGCCATATGATATGAGGTTCTACCGAGATATGAGTTCAACATTGACAAAAAATTTCAACATGTGAAAATTGAATGAAAAACTTTTAAATAGCATTTTATACAGTTTATTAATATAATGAGATAAGATTTTGAATTTAACTTGAGAAAAATTTTTTGGACTTGGTGAATTTTTATTGAACTGCAGCCATATGATATGAGGTTCTACCGAGATATGAGTTCAACATTGACAAAAATTTCAAATTGAAAATAGAATAAAAAACTTTTTAAATAGCATGTTATACAGTTTATTAATATAATGAGATAAGATTTTGAATTTAACTTGAGAAAAATTTTTTTGGACTTGGTGAATTTTTATTGAACTGCAGCCAAATGATATGAGGTTCTACCGAGATATGAGTTCAACATTGACAATAAATTTCAACATGTGAAAATAGAATAAAAAACTTTTTAAATAGCATGTTATACAGTTTATTAATATAATGAGATAAGATTTTGAATTTAACTTGAGAAAAAATTTTTTTGGACTTGGTGAATTTTTTATTGAACTGCAGCCATATGATATGAGGTTCTACCGAGATATGAGTTCAACATTGACAAAAATTTCAACATGTGAAAATTGAATGAAAAACTTTTTAAATAGCATTTTATACAGTTTATTAATATAATGAGATAAGATTTTGAATTTAACTTGAGAAAAATTTTTTGGACTTGGTGAATTTTTATTGAACTGCAGCCATATGATATGAGGTTCTACCGAGATATGAGTTCAACATTGACAAAAAATTTCAACATGTCAAAATTGAATGAAAAACTTTTAAATAGCATTTTATACAGTTTATTAATATAATGAGATAAGATTTTGAATTTAACTTGAGAAAAATTTTTTTGGACTTGGTGAATTTTTATTGAACTGCAGCCATATGATATGAGGTTCTACCGAGATATGAGTTCAACATTGACAAAAATTTCAACATGTGAAAATTGAATGAAAAACTTTTAAATAGCATTTTATACAGTTTATTAATATAATGAGATAAGATTTTGAATTTAACTTGAGAAAAAATTTTTGGACTTGGTGAATTTTTATTGAACTGCAGCCATATGATATGAGGTTCTAGCGAAATATGACAAAAATTTCAACATATGAAAATTGAAGAAAAACTTTTCAAATAGCATTTTATACAGTTTATTAATATAATGAGATAAGATTTTGAATTTAACTTGAGAAAAAATTTTTTGGACTTGGTGAATTTTTATTGAACTGCAGCCAAATGATATGAGGTTCTACCGAGATATGAGTTTAACATTGACAAAAAATTTCAACATGTGAAAATAGAATAAAAACTTTTAAATAGCATGTTATACAGTTTATTAATATAATGAGATAAGATTTTCAATTTAACTTGAGAAAAATTTTTTGGACTTGGTGAATTTTTATTGAACTGCAGCCATATGATATGAGGTTCTAAAAAAATTTTTAAATAGCATGTTATACAGTTTATTAATATAATGAGATAAGATTTTGAATTTAACTTGAGAAAAATTTTTTTGGACTTGGTGAATTTTTTTTGAACTGCAGCCATATGATATGAGGTTCTACCGAGATATGAGTTCAACATTGACAAAAAATTTCAACATGTGAAAATTGAATGAAAAACTTTTAAATAGCATGTTATACAGTTTATTAATATAATGAGATAAGATTTTGAATTTAACTTGAGAAAAAATTTTTTTGGACTTGGTGAATTTTTTTTTGAACTGCAGCCATATGATATGAGGTTCTACCGAGATATGAGTTCAACATTGACAAAAATTTCAACATGTGAAAATTGAATGAAAAACTTTTTAAATAGCATTTTATACAGTTTATTAATATAATGAGATAAGATTTTGAATTTAACTTGAGAAAAAATTTTTTGGACTTGGTGAATTTTTATTGAACTGCAGCCATATGATATGAGGTTCTACCGAGATATGAGTTCAACATTGGCAAAAATTTCAACATGTGAAAATTGAATGAAAAACTTTTAAATAGCATTTAATACAGTTTATTAATATACTAAGATAAGAATTCGAGTTAAACTTGAGAAAACATTTTTTTGGACTTGGTGAATTTTTTATTGAACTGACATATCATTTCAACTTTGACAAAAATTTTAAACAATGTTAAACAATTTACGATTGTACTTGTATTTAATACAAATTATTGATGATAATATAATGAAGTTTTGCTGTTGTATTATTAAATTAGTGCCACATAAAGATACATTAGGTGGTGGACCTTAGTAAAATGAGCTGGTTGTAGAAAACGTGTCACAAAACCTATATAGGGGTGGTGATGTCGAGCAGGCATGTCATATGAGAAAAATTTCACAAGTGAAATATATATGACTATGTATATGGAGTGAGTCTTGCCGGCATGTCATATATAAATAATATATGAAAACAATCATATAGAAGGCAATATGATTAAAAAAGTTAAAAATAATGAAGTTTTACTGTTGCATTATTAAATTAGTGCAACATAAAGATACATTTGATGGTAGACCTTAGTAAAATGAGCTGGTTGTAGAAAACGTGTCACAAAACCTATATAGGGGTGGTGAGGTCGGGCAGGCATGTCATATGAGAAAAATTTCACAAGTGAAATATATATGACTATGTATATGGAGTGAGTCTTGCCGGCATGTCATATATAAATAATATATGAAAACAATCATATAGAAGGCAATATGATTAAAAAGTTAAAAATAATGAAGTTTTACTGTTGCATTATTAAATTAGTGCAACATAAAGATACATTAGATGGTAGACCTTAGTAAAATGAGCTGGTTGTAGAAAACGTGTCACAAAACCTATATAGGGGTGGTGAGGTCGGGCAGGCATGTCATATGAGAAAAATTTCACAAGTGAAATATATATGACTATGTATATGGAGTGAGTCTTGCCGGCATGTCATATATAAATAATATATGAAAATAATCATATAGAAGGCAATATGATTAAAAAAGTTAAAAATAATGAAGTTTTAATGTTGTATTATTAAATTAGTGCAACAAAAAGATACGTTAGATGGTAATACTAAATAAAATAAAAGCATTGCAGAAAACGTGTCACAAAACCTCTATAGGGGTGGTGAGGTCGGCAGGCATGTCATATGAGAAAAATTTCACAAGTGAAATATATATGACTATGTATATGGAGTGAGTCTTGCCGGCATAAGTCATATATAAATAATATATGAAAATAATCATATAGAAGGCAATATGATTATACAAGTTAAAAATAATGAAGTTTTGCTGTTGTATTATTAAATTAGTGCAACATAAAGATACATTAGATGGTAGACCTTAGTAAAATGAGCTGGTTGTAGAAAACGTGTCACAAAACCTATATAGGGGTGGTGATGTCGAGCAGGCATGTCATATGAGAAAAATTTCACAAGTGAAATATATATGACTATGTATATGGAGTGAGTCTTGCCGGCATAAGTCATATATAAATAATATATGAAAATAATCATATAGAAGGCAATATGATTAAAAAGTTAAAAATAATGAAGTTTTACTGTTGTATTATTAAATTAGTGCAACAAAAAGATACGTTAGATGGTAATACTAAATAAAATAAAAGCATTGCAGAAAACGTGTCACAAAACCTTTATAGGGGTGGTGAGGTCGGGCAGGCATGTCATATGAGAAAAATTTCACAAGTGAAATATATATGACTATGTATATGGAGTGAGTCTTGCCGGCATAAGTCATATATAAATAATATATGAATATAATCATATAGAAGGCAATATGATTATACAAGTTAAAATAATGAAGTTTTGCTGTTGTATTATTAAATTAGTGCAACATAAAGATACATTAGATGGTAGACCTTAGTAAAATGAGCTGGTTGTAGAAAACGTGTCACAAAACCTATATAGGGGTGGTGATGTCGAGCAGGCATGTCATATGAGAAAAATTTCACAAGTGAAATATATATGACTATGTATATGGAGTGAGTCTTGCCGGCATAAGTCATATATAAATAATATATGAATATAATCATATAGAAGGCAATATGATTAAAAAGTTAAAAATAATGAAGTTTTACTGTTGTATTATTAAATTAGTGCAACAAAAAGATACGTTAGATGGTAATACTAAATAAAATAAAAGCATTGCAGAAAACGTGTCACAAAACCTTTATAGGGTGGTGAGGTCGGGCAGGCATGTCATATGAGAAAAATTTCACAAGTGAAATATATATGACTATGTATATGGAGTGAGTCTTGCCGGCATAAGTCATATATAAATAATATATGAATATAATCATATAGAAGGCAATATGATTATACAAGTTAAAAATAATGAAGTTTTGCTGTTGTATTATTAAATTAGTGCAACATAAATATACATTAGATGGTAGACCTTAGTAAAATGAGCTGGTTGTAGAAAACGTGTCACAAAACCTATATAGGGGTGGTGATGTCGAGCAGGCATGTCATATGAGAAAAATTTCACAAGTGAAATATATATGACTATGTATATGGAGTGAGTCTTGCCGGCATAAGTCATATATAAATAATATATGAAAATAATCATATAGAAGGCAATATGATTAAACAAGTTAAAAATAATGAAGTTTTACTGTTGTATTATTAAATTAGTGCAACAAAAGATACGTTAGATGGTAATACTAAATAATATAAAAGCATTGCAGAAAACGTGTCACAAAACCTTTATAGGGGTGGTGAGGTCGGGCAGGCATGTCATATGAGAAAAATTTCACAAGTGAAATATATATGACTATGTATATGGAGTGAGTCTTGCCGGCATAAGTCATATATAAATAATATATGAAAATAATCATATAGAAGGCAATATGATTAAAAAAGTTAAAAATAATGAAGTTTTACTGTTGTATTATTAAATTAGTGCAACAAAAAGGTACGTTAGATGGTAATACTAAATAAAATAAAAGCATTGCAGAAAACGTGTCACAAAACCTTTATAGGGGAGGTGAGGTCGGGCAGGCATGTCATATGAGAAAAATTTCACAAGTGAAATATATATGACTATGTATATGGAGTGAGTCTTGCCGGCATAAGTCATATATAAATAATATATGAATATAATCATATAGAAGGCAATATGATTATACACGTTAAAAATAATGAAGTTTTGCTGTTGTATTATTAAATTAGTGCAACATAAAGATACATTAGATGGTAGACCTTAGTAAAATGAGCTGGTTGTAGAAAACGTGTCACAAAACCTATATAGGGGTGGTGATGTCGAGCAGGCATGTCATATGAGAAAAATTTCACAAGTGAAATATATATGACTATGTATATGGAGTGAGTCTTGCCGGCATAAGTCATATTTAAATAATATATGAAAATAATCATATAGAAGGCAATATGATTAAAAGTTAAAAATAATGAAGTTTTACTGTTGTATTATTAAATTAGTGCAACAAAAAGATACGTTAGATGGTAATACTAAATAAAATAAAAGCATTGCAGAAAACGTGTCACAAAACCTTTATAGGGGTGGTGAGGTCGGGCAGGCATGTCATATGAGAAAAATTTCACAAGTGAAATATATATGACTATGTATATGGAGTGAGTCTTGCCGGCATAAGTCATATATAAATAATATATGAAAATAATCATATAGAAGGCAATATGATTAAAAAGTTAAAAATAATGAAGTTTTACTGTTGTATTATTAAATTAGTGCAACAAAAAGATACGTTAGATGGTAATACTAAATAAAATAAAAGCATTGCAGAAAACGTGTCACAAAACCTTTATAGGGGTGGTGATGTCGAGCAGGCATGTCATATGAGAAAAATTTCACAAGTGAAATATATATGACTATGTATATGGAGTGAGTCTTGCCGGCATAAGTCATATATAAATAATATATGAAAATAATCATATAGAAGGCAATATGATTAAAAAAGTTAAAAATAATGAAGTTTTACTGTTGTATTATTAAATTAGTGCAACAAAAAGATACGTTAGATGGTAATACTAAATAAAAAAAGCATTGCAGAAAACGTGTCACAAAACCTTTATAGGGGTGGGTGAGGTCGGGCAGGCATGTCATATGAGAAAAATTTCACAAGTGAAATATATATGACTATGTATATGGAGTGAGTCTTGCCGGCATAAGTCATATATAAATAATATATGAATATAATCATATAGAAGGCAATATGATTATACAAGTTAAAAATAATGAAGTTTTGCTGTTGTATTATTAAATTAGTGCAACATAAATATACATTAGATGGTAGACCTTAGTAAAATGAGCTGGTTGTAGAAAACGTGTCACAAAACCTATATAGGGGTGGTGATGTCGAGCAGGCATGTCATATGAGAAAAATTTCACAAATTGAAATATATATGACTATGTATATGGAGTGAGTCTTGCCGGCATAAGTCATATATAAATAATATATGAAAATAATCATATAGAAGGCAATATGATAAAAAAAGTTAAAAATAATGAAGTTTTACTGTTGTATTATTAAATTAGTGCAACAAAAAGATACGTTAGATGGTAATACTAAATAATATAAAAGCATTGCAGAAAACGTGTCACAAAACCTTTATAGGGGTGGTGAGGTCGGGCAGGCATGTCATATGAGAAAAATTTCACAAGTGAAATATATATGACTATGTATATGGAGTGAGTCTTGCCGGCATAAGTCATATATAAATAATATATGAAAATAATCATATAGAAGGCAATATGATTAAAAGTTAAAAATAATGAAGTTTTACTGTTGTATTATTAAATTAGTGCAACAAAAAGATACGTTAGATGGTAATACTAAATAAAATAAAAGCATTGCAGAAAACGTGTCACAAAACCTTTATAGGGGTGGTGATGTCGCGCAGGCATGTCATATGAGAAAAATTTCACAAGTGAAATATATGTAAACAGGTCACTTCTGTTAATAATAAGTTTAGCGATCCGGCAGCTCATGCACTCTGTTAAATATGAAGAAGAACAAGAGTTGCGAACGCACTTCACTCCTTGAAAAGTCGCGGAAGTGTTAAGTCGTTGCTGCAAAAAAGTCGTAGTTATAAAATATTATGCGTAGTATTATTCACTCATTCAAGTTATCACGATTTATAATAAACAATTAATTTACATTCAATAAAAATACTTTTACATTTGGGGCTCAACCGGTCGTGAGTCTTGTGTGTGAAAAATTGAAAGTTGTTGCTGAAAATACGGATAGACGGAACAGTTGCAAAGTTGTGAAATAGGGTCTTGTAAGTTGAAGCCCTTATTTCAAAAAATAAGTTGAAAGGTCCGAATCCAATAAGCAGTAGTACTTCAGTGGAAGTTGCAAAAATTCAATTCAATTCAATTTTGGTGATCATCTGCGTAATTGCGTTTCTGCGTTGCGGGATACATACACAATGGCTACACTGAATACGCCAGTAAAGAAAACAAAAAAAACGCCGGCAAAGAAAACGAATGTACAACACAAAGAAGCAGAAGAAGAGGTGACGTCGAAATTA
>NW_026909714.1:32500-77578 GCF_023558435.1 Drosophila sulfurigaster albostrigata | reverse complement strand
AATACAAGAGCAAAACTTCATTATTTTTAACTTGTATAATCATATTGCCTTCTATATGATTATATTCATATATTATTTATATATGACTTATGCCGGCAAGACTCACTCCATATACATAGTCATATATATTTCACTTGTGAAATTTTTCTCATATGACATGCCTGCCCGACCTCACCACCCCTATAAAGGTTTTGTGACACGTTTTCTGCAATGCTTTTATTTTATTTAGTATTACCATCTAACGTATCTTTTTGTTGCACTAATTTAATAATACAACAGTAAAACTTCATTATTTTTAACTTTTTAATCATATTGCCTTCTATATGATTATTTTCATATATTATTTATATATGACATGCCGGCAAGACTCACTCCATATACATAGTCATATATATTTCACTTGTGAAATTTTTCTCATATGACATGCCTGCTCGACATCACCACCCCTATATAGGTTTTGTGACACGTTTTCTACAACCAGCTCATTTTACTAAGGTCTACCATCTAATGTATCTTTATGTTGCACTAATTTAATAATACAA
This sequence comes from Drosophila sulfurigaster albostrigata, assembly GCF_023558435.1. Classification (NCBI taxonomy): domain Eukaryota; kingdom Metazoa; phylum Arthropoda; class Insecta; order Diptera; family Drosophilidae; genus Drosophila; species Drosophila sulfurigaster. Next base: position 77,036 of record NW_026909714.1, on the reverse strand, counting down.
CAGTAAAACTTCATTATTTTTAACTTTTTAATCATATTGCCTTCTATATGATTATTTTCATATATTATTTATATATGACTTATGCCGGCAAGACTCACTCCATATACATAGTCATATATATTTCACTTGTGAAATTTTTCTCATATGACATGCCTGCCCGACCTCACCACCCCTATAAAGGTTTTGTGACACGTTTTCTGCAATGCTTTTATTTTATTTAGTATTACCATCTAACGTATCTTTTTGTTGCACTAATTTAATAATACAACAGTAAAACTTCATTATTTTAAACTTTTTAATCATATTGCCTTCTATATGATTATTTTCATATATTATTTATATATGACTTATGCCGGCAAGACTCACTCCATATACATAGTCATATATATTTCACTTGTGAAATTTTTCTCATATGACATGCCTGCTCGACATCACCACCCCTATATAGGTTTTGTGACACGTTTTCTACAACCAGCTCATTTTACTAAGGTCTACCATCTAATGTATCTTTATGTTGCACTAATTTAATAATACAACAGTAAAACTTCATTATTTTTAACTTTTTAATCATATTGCCTTCTATATGATTATTTTCATATATTATTTATATATGACTTATGCCGGCAAGACTCACTCCATATACATAGTCATATATATTTCACTTGTGAAATTTTTCTCATATGACATGCCTGCCCGACCTCACCACCCCTATAAAGGTTTTGTGACACGTTTTCTGCAATGCTTTTATTTTATTTAGTATTACCATCTAACGTATCTTTTTGTTGCACTAATTTAATAATACAACAGTAAAACTTCATTATTTTTAACTTTTTAATCATATTGCCTTCTATATGATTATTTTCATATATTATTTATATATGACATGCCGGCAAGACTCACTCCATATACATAGTCATATATATTTCACTTGTGAAATTTTTCTCATATGACATGCCTGCCCGACCTCACCACCCCTATATAGGTTTTGTGACACGTTTTCTACAACCAGCTCATTTTACTAAGGTCTACCATCTAATGTATCTTTATGTTGCACTAATTTAATAATGCAACAGTAAAACTTCATTATTTTTAACTTTTTAATCATATTGCCTTCTATATGATTATTTTCATATATTATTTATATATGACATGCCGGCAAGACTCACTCCATATACATAGTCATATATATTTCACTTGTGAAATTTTTCTCATATGACATGCCTGCCCGACCTCACCACCCCTATATAGGTTTTGTGACACGTTTTCTACAACCAGCTCATTTTACTAAGGTCTACCATCTAATGTATCTTTATGTTGCACTAATTTAATAATGCAACAGTAAAACTTCATTATTTTTAACTTTTTAATCATATTGCCTTCTATATGATTATTTTCATATATTATTTATATATGACATGCCGGCAAGACTCACTCCATATACATAGTCATATATATTTCACTTGTGAAATTTTTCTCATATGACATGCCTGCTCGACATCACCACCCCTATATAGGTTTTGTGACACGTTTTCTACAACCAGCTCATTTTACTAAGGTCCACCACCTAATGTATCTTTATGTGGCACTAATTTAATAATACAACAGCAAAACTTCATTATATTATCATCAATAATTTGTATTAAATACAAGTACAATCGTAAATTGTTTAACATTGTTTAAAATTTTTGTCAAAGTTGAAATGATATGTCAGTTCAATAAAAAATTCACCAAGTCCAAAAAAATGTTTTCTCAAGTTGAACTCGAATTCTTATCTTAGTATATTAATAAACTGTATTAAATGCTATTTAAAAAGTTTTTCATTCAATTTTCACATGTTGAAATTTTTTGCCAATGTTGAACTCATATCTCGGTAGAACCTCATATCATATGGCTGCAGTTCAATAAAAATTCACCAAGTCCAAAAAATTTTTCTCAAGTTAAATTCAAAATCTTATCTCATTATATTAATAAACTGTATAAAATGCTATTTAAAAGTTTTTCATTCAATTTTCACATGTTGAAATTTTTTGTCAATGTTGAACTCATATCTCGGTAGAACCTCATATCATATGGCTGCAGTTCAATAAAAATTCACCAAGTCCAAAAAAATTTTTTCTCAAGTTAAATTCAAAATCTTATCTCATTATATTAATAAACTGTATAACATGCTATTTAAAAAGTTTTTTATTCTATTTTGACATGTTGAAATTTTTTGTCAATGTTGAACTCATATCTCGGTAGAACCTCATATCATTTGGCTGCAGTTCAATAAAAAATTCACCAAGTCCAAAAAAATTTTTTCTCAAGTTAAATTCAAAATCTTATCTCATTATATTAATAAACAGTATAAAATGCTATTTAAAAAGTTTTTCATTCAATTTTCATATGTTGAAATTTTTGTCAAAATTGAACTTATAAGTTTTTCATGTCTTAATTTGCGCCACCAATATGATGGCGTTCTTTTGCTACCAAACATATTAAATGCATACTTAAAATACGCAAGTATTCTGTACACATAGATACATATATATCATGTATATTTTTAATTTTCGCCACTAATATGATGCCGTCCTTTTGCTACCAAATAAATATGTATAACTAACACATACTAAATAAATGCATATTTAAAATATGCAAGTATCTTGTACACATAGATATACTATGCATATTCTTAATTTTCGCCACTAATATGATGGCGTCCTTTTGCTACCAAATAAATATATATTACCAACGCATAATAAATAAATGCATATTTAAAATACGCAAGTATTTTGTAAACAAATTTTCGCCACTAATATGATGGCGTCCTTTTGGCTACCAAATAAATATATATTACCAACGCATAATAAATAAATGCATATTTAAAATATGCAAGTATTTTGTACACATAGATATACTATGCATATTCTTAATTTTCGCCACTAATATGATGGCGTCCTTTTGGCGACCAAATAAATATATATTACCAACGCATAATAAATAAATGCATATTTAAAATATGCAAGTATTTTGTACACATAGATATACTATGCATATTCTTAATTTTCGCCACTAATATGATGGCGTCATTTTGCTACCAAATAAATATATATTACCAACGCATAATAAATAAATGCATATTTAAAATACGCAAGTATTTTGTAAACAAATTTTCGCCACTAATATGATGGCGTCCTTTTGGCTACCAAATAAATATATATTACCAACGCATAATAAATAAATGCATATTTAAAATATGCAAGTATTTTGTAAACAAATTTTCGCCACTAATATGATGGCGTCCTTTTGGCTACCAAATAAATATATATTACCAACGCATAATAAATAAATGCATATTTAAAATATGCAAGTATTTTGTACACATAGATATACTATGCATATTTTTAATCTTCGCTACTAATATGATGGCGTTCTTTTGGCTACCAAATAAATATATATAATTAACGCATACTAAATAAATGCATATTTAAAATATACAAGTATATTTTGTACACATTGATATATTATTTATTTATATATATAATATATTCATATATTATATAAATATTCTTCTTATATGCGTAATTGTATAACATAATTATGCTTACAATTTTGCACATTTATATATATAAACATATATACGTTTCCATATATACATCATACATATAATATTTTTTATATATGCCTTAAACATATTTATTTTATCGAATCGTCAAGCAAAGGATAAGCTTCAGTGGATCGCAGTATGGCAGCTGCTCAACCACTTACAACACCTTGCCTGTTATAAAAGTCGTTTAAAATTGATTCAAGGCTTTGTCATTGTATTAAATAATGTTTTAATATATAACTAGCGCGGCACCAGGTGATCGAAGATCCTCCCAATTTACTATGTTATATGTAACATTGGCATCACATCCATCGTCGTCTATTAAATGAATAATAAACTTTTAATGGTTTAGAAGCCATACAATGCAAATTGCCCCTTATTTATCATTGCAGTCCAGCACGGATACGACCTTAGAGGCGTTCAGGCATAATCCAACGGACGTAGCGTCATACCACTGTTCGCTCGAACAAGTATTGTGCCATTGGTCCGTACCTGCGGTTCCTCTCGTACTACGCAGGAATGCTGTCGCAACAACGTTTTGTCATTAGTAGGGTAAAACTAACCTGTCTCACGACGGTCTAAGCCCAGCTCACGTTCCCTTGCATGGGTGAACAATCCAACGCTTGGTGAATTTTGCTTCACAATGATAGGAAGAGCCGACATCGAAGGATCAAAAGCGACGTCGCTATGAACGCTTGGCCGCCACAAGCCAGTTATCCCTATGGTAACTTTTCTGACACCTCTTGTTAAAAACTCTTTAAACCAAAAGGATCGATAGGCCGAGCTTTTGCTGTCCCTGTGTGTACTGAACACCGAGATCAAGTCAGCATTTGCCCTTTTGCTCTATGTGTGGTTTCTGTCCGCACTGAGCTGGCCTTGGGACACCTCCGTTATTATTTGAGAGATGTACCGCCCCAGTCAAACTCCCTACCTGGCAATGTCCTTGAATTGGATCATACCTGAGTAATTTTGCTTAATTCTTGTCCGTTATTTCTTGTACGTTTGTATGTCGCGGTAATTGCCGACATACATACATACACACATATTTCGGTGCACTCTCTTTTTGTCCGCAAGCGCACCGGCTTGCAGCCGCGCTTGCTCTCGCGCTCTCAACACACACACACGCACTCTTGTGCATTCGCTGTTTGTCCGCACTTGCTCTCGCTCTCATTTGTGTTACATACAAATATACGTGCATTTCGCTTGCTTAGACGTTGGCAGCGCAGTGCAAGCACATACATACATACGTACATACTGTTGTGCATGCTTAACCGCGTGCATAAGTACTTCTACGAGTGAAGTAATAGATTGGCAGGGCAGCGGTAGTCGCACTCGACATACCCTACCCTTTCCTTTTTTGTTTCAAGTGATTTATTTAGTGTGTGTATTTGAGAGCAACTCCCAGCTCAAGTGTCGGTGTATAGGCTACCTCCAGCCATTGTCCATACATACATAGACATACACACACACATATACACACCTACATATAATCACAATTATACGTCCACCACATCTCCATATTTAAATACATAAATAATTTTTGTTGTTGTTTTTTCGTGACAATTTATTTATTATTTTTCCATACAGCGCTTTTTTTAACCACATTTGTGTTTTTTCCAGCGTATTGTATTTTCGTGGTATTTTTCCTTATTTTCGTGCCCTTTTTGTTCTTGTTTTCGACAATCATTTGCTTGATTGTCGCGGGAATTTTCCCCGGCCCCCTTGCGTTCGTTTCCTGTGTCCGCAGTCCGTACCCATTTGGGGTACAAAATACCTCAGCACTACCTGTGGTATTTTTTCCAGTATTTTATTTGGTATTTTCCTTTTACTAGTTGCTACGTGCCCTCCGTTTCATTTCCACCTTCTGGGCCGTTTCCGGATATATATAAAAAAACCAAGTTCCATTTGGTATTTTTTTTGGTATATTTTCTGTGATTTTCTGGTTTGCTAACCAGCGGCTTCCTACCTTCCGTGCGTAGCATGTCAACGGGCAAACCCGAGAAGACTAAAACTAGACTGTCCGTGCCTTCTACTAGCGCCGCTAGAGTTTCGAATAACCTCCCTCTTCCTAGCTCCAAGGGAGAACCGGCTCTTCGTGCATCCAGCACATCGCCAGTTCACACCAAAAGGGAGGTCCCCGCACGGTCAGCTAGTGTTTCGCCCACTTCCGGTACCAAGCCTCTGATCCTCGTCACGAAACCTGCGTCTGTTCCTAAGACCAAGGTTGTTTCCGACCCAATTCCTCGGCCAGCTGTTACTCGTTCACAAAGCAAAATGGCACAAAATGTGGTAGATTCTTCATTGAATAAGTTCATCGCCGCGACTGACCGACTAAGTCACTTTGCGGCGCGACTTAACAATGTTTCTACTGACAGCGCGTCCCTGTACACGTGCCAGGTCCGGAGGGACCAGATGCGTGCCTTGTGGGACAAGGTCGAGAAGGAGTACGAGGCTTGCTCCTGTGTCATGTCGGATGAAATGACGACAGACGAGTTGCCTACCATTCAGGCAAAATATGATTACTGCTATATTCTCTACGAGCAGTGGTCCGCTCAGCTAAGTGAGCAAATAGCTGATGCCTCCCAGGCACTCACTCCTCGTACACCCGTACAACCCCAGCCGTGCCGTTCAGTGTCCACAGGGTGTCGCCTACCTCCGTGCGACACCGAAGTTTTCGGATTATACTCGCTGGCCCACCTTCCGAGACTTATTCACGGCTATCTACATCCGAAATCCTAGACTGTCGGAAGTTGAGAAACTTTTCCATCTCAACTCCAAGACCAGCGGTGAAGCCCATGCCATTGTGTCAAAGTCTCCTTTGACCAATGAAGGGTTTCAGTCGGCATGGTCCAGCTTGACTGAGCGTTTTGAGAATAAACGGTTGCTCGTGAACAGTCAGCTGCGTATCCTTTTTAATTTGCCCGCCATCGGGCAAGAGTCGGGTGCAGCCATTCAAGAGTTGCAAAGCACTATCCAAGGGTGCTTGACGGCTTTGGAGCACTCAAAGATCAATACGGAGAATTGGGATTGCATCCTGGTTTTCCTGTGTTCTTCGAGGCTCCCCAAATTGACCCTTTCTCTTTGGGAACAGTCCATCCAGAATAAGAGCGACGTTCCAACGTGGGCTGACATGAACGCTTTCCTTCTAGAGCGGTATCGCACCCTAGAAGCGATAGCGGAAGTGTCAGCCAGCACGAGCGCTCCGACGGTTCCGCGTGCCTCACGCAAGGAGGCCCCCGTCGCCAAGCAGGTAAACTCCTTTGAGAGTCGGGTAACTTCAAAAACCCAGTCCTGCAAGTTGTGTTCCCGGGAGAATCACCCGATTCGTTTGTGCCCGCGTTTCCTCCAGATGGGTATCAACGATAGGGTCAATTATATAAAGCAACAGAAGCTGTGTCTCAATTGTTTCGCACGAGGCCATATCCTGGCTGAGTGCACAAGTGCGCACAGCTGCTTTACTTGCAAGGGTCGTCATCATACACTCTTGCATCGAGTGAGCCCGGCGCCGACAGTCACAACCCCGTTCCATCTCCAATACAGTCCACTTCCACCCAGTCAGCTAACGTCCAATCCTTCGTGGCAGTTAACACACAAGGTGTTCTGCTCAGCACAGCTGTCATTCATGTATGCCATCTCGGCGTCCGCTATACAGCTCGGGCTCTGATTGACTCCGGATCAGAAGCCACCTTCCTCTCAGAGAAGTTGTTCAAGCGCTTGAGGATGCCGTATACATCCGTGCAAGCCCGCGTTTCTGGGCTGACACAAGCTGTGGCAGCCCAGCCCCGAAAGTTTTGCCAATTCTTAATTGGCTCCCCGGTCAGACCTGATTTGCAGATCGAGGCGTCGGCGTACGTCCTCCCCCAGTTAGCGGGGAATCTGCCCTCATGTTCCGTCCCACAAACACTCCTCGAAAATCTGCCCAGCATCCAGCTGGCAGACCCCAAATTCCATGAGAGTTCGCAGATTGATGTGCTACTAGGCGCTGACATCCTCCCGTCCATTCTGCTCGGCGGCTCTCACCCTAACATTTGTGGGACCCTCCTAGGTCAAGAGACCATTTTCGGTTGGATCCTGACTGGCCCTGTGTCGGGATCCATTTCAAAATCTATTTCGTCCTTTTCGGCTCGACTGTCCGTCGAACGAACTCCGCCATTGGAGGAACTCCTCTCCAAATTTTGGGAGGTGGAGGACCTGCCGGCTAGCCCAGCAAAAGAATCTGACCTTTTTTGTGAGGCTAACTTCAACGCCACGACCGTGCGAACCTCAACGGGTCGCTACATGGTCACGCTCCCATTCCGCGATCCTGGTCACGTTGACCTGGGTCACTCGAGGGCTACCGCTCTCGCTCAGTTCCTGAGAAACGAGAGCCGTTTAAAGAGGAACGACTCTCTGAAGGAACAATATGACTCCGTTATTCGAGAGTATCTGGATTTGGGTCACATGACTCAAGTCCCCCCATCCAGTTCCGGCAACTATTATTTGCCACATCACGCTGTTCTCAAGCCCGACAGCACCACCACAAAGCTCCGCGTTGTATTCAACGCCTCCAGCCCGACTTCAAACGGGAAGAGTCTGAACGACATCCTCCACACTGGGCCAATCCTTCAGTCCGACCTGACCATTCAAATCCTGAAATGGAGGTTTTCAAGTTCGTCTTCAACGCTGACATCACCAAGATGTATCGGCAAATCCTTGTGGATCCCAACCACACCCGGTTTCAAAGGTTGCTCTTCCGTACTCCAGACGAGAAGTTATGCGACTTTGAACTCAACACAGTCACCTTTGGAGTGAACTGTGCTCCGTACCTGGCTATCCGCGTTCTGCATCAGCTTGCGAGTGATGTTCGCGACCGGTACCCCCTTGCTAGTGACATCATCGCCAATTATATGTACGTTGATGACGTCCTAGCAGGAGCTCACACTAAGCAGGCTGCGGTGTCTGCTATAGATGAGCTTCGAACAGCGCTCGAGAGTGCTGGGTTCCCTTTGCGTAAGTGGACCTCGAACTCGAAAGATGTGCTGAGAAGAATCCCTAAGGATCACTTGCTTTGTGCAGACTTCCTCGAGATCGACGAAGCTAGCGTCGCAAAGACGCTAGGCATTCGTTGGCGGGCCACGTCCGACGAGTTCTTTTTCGTCACCGCCGAGATGGTGTCCAAACCATCTTTCAGTAAGAGAGAAGTGCTGTCGCAGATCGCCAAGTTGTTCGATCCTGCAGGTTGGCTTGCTCCTGTGGTCATTTGGGCCAAGATTTTTATGCAAGAAATCTGGAAGCAAGAAGTCGGCTGGGACGACTCCTTACCGGCGGATCTCACAGAGCAGTGGATCAGTTTTCTGCGGAACTATTCGTCCTTGCAGGACATCCGCATTCCTAGATGGACCAACTACGCTCCCGGCGCAAAAATCCAATTCCACGGGTTTTGCGACGCCTCTCAAAGCGCGTATGGAGCCGCTCTTTACGCACGTGTGGAAACAGGTGGACAAGTGTCTGTGAGCCTTCTAGCAGCGAAGACTAGAGTTGCACCTATCAAGACGGTCTCTCTACCTCGTCTTGAGCTGTGCGGAGCTCTCCTGTTGGCAGAATTATCCGCCGCCACATTTTCCCACCCCGACGCTGAGACGTACCTGTGGACAGATTCCACTATCGTTCTGGCATGGTTGGACAAGCAGCCATGCAAGTGGACCACTTTCGTGGCGAACCGAGTGGCCAAGATTCACTCGGTGAATGGCACTTGGCAGCATGTTCGTTCCGAACACAATCCAGCCGACCTGGCAAGCCGCGGTGTCTCGCCGCAAGAGCTACTGGGCAGTCGCCTTTGGTGGCAGGGGCCCGAATGGCTGACGCACTCACCAGCGCAGTGGCCTTCACCGGTCATTGGGCTCGATACTGAATTGGAGTGTCGAGCGGTGAAGGTCCATGCAGCGCAAGTCCTGTGTGAGGACTTCCTCGACCGTTTCTCCAGGTTCGATCGAGCGCTCCGAGTGTTTGCGTATGTGCGAAGGTTTGCCCAGCGTTGCCGCCAACCCAAGGTCTCGCTTCCAGAGACGCTCAGCTCTCAAGAGCTTGCAGAAGCTCAAGAGAGGCTGATTGTACAGGCTCAGAATCGGGTATACGCGAAAGAGTGTGCTTCCCTCCGGTCCCATAATCGTCTAATCGGGTCAAGCGATATCCTAAGCTTGAATCCGTTCCTTGACAAGCAAGGTGTCCTGCGTTCGTGTGGACGCGTAAGAGCGTCCACCTCCTTATCCTACGACGAACGGCATCCAATAATTCTCCCGTTCGGCTGCGTGTTCTCACGCCTCCTGGTTTCCTTCACGCATCAAGTCTCCCTCCATGGAGGCAACCAATTGGTGATGCGGCTGGTCCGAACTAAGTTCTGGATTCCCAAGCTAAGGAACTTGGTGAAGACAGTGATTAGTGCATGCAAGACCTGTGTGATTCATCGCCGCAAGCTCCAGTCGCAGTTGATGGGTGATCTCCCAAGCGCCCGGTCGACTTTTCGCGACCTTTCGCTAACTCCGGAGTAGACTTCGCCGGTCCTTCGACGTCAAGAGCTACGTCGGACGGGGCTGCAAGATTACGAAGGGTTACGTATGTGTCTTCGTGTGCTTCAGCACGAAGGCAATCCACCTTGAGGCGACCACGGATCTGACAGCGGAAAAGTTCTTGGAAGCTTTCTCCCGATTCGTGGCACGGCGCGGGTGCCCTCTCCACATGTACTCTGACAACGGGAAAACGTTCGTCGGAGCCTCCTCCATTCTCTCCAAAGAATTTGTGGAGAGCACCCGCAACCTGATTGTCACCACTCACAGCCATCAAGGTCTTGCATGGCATTTCAACCCACCTGGTGCCCCTCACATGGGGGGTCTCTGGGAAGCGGGCGTCAAGAGCTTCAAGACGCATTTCTACAAGACGGTTTCCTCCGTAAAACATACGTTCGAGGAGCTTTCCACCCTCCTATCAAAAATTGAAGCGTGCCTCAATTCGCGGCCTTTGACTCCTATGTCAGAGGATGTGAGCGACTTGGCGGCACTTACTCCCGGTCATTTCCTGATCGGGGGTCCGCTACTTCCATGGCGGAGCCAGAGGCCAGAGAGGATGTGGAGTCCATCCGCAACCGCTGGCAACGGCTCAAGGCTCTCCATCAGCATTTCTGTGTGCGATGGAAGAGTGAATATTTGAAGGAATTGCATAAGCGGAATAAGTGGCAGTCACCTTCACGCGATCTCCAAATCGGCGACATGGTGGTCATCAGAGAGGAGAATATACCACCTCAAGAATGGCGCCTCGGGCGTGTGTTGACCGCTTGCCCAGGTGCTGACGAAAGAGTCCGTGTGGTAGACATCCAGACGTGTCGTGGCGTTTTCCGCCGACCAGTTGCAAAGCTGGTCCTCCTTCCCACGGGACGCGCGCTCTGAGTCACCTATTCTTCTCTCTACTGCCATCCACTATCCTGTGGTTTTCTCTTCCGGCTTAGGCAATTCATCCCGCGCCATGTTCTTCATTTAATCTATTGTTTTTGTTCTTTTTTTCTTTTCCTTTTGTTTTTTCGCCTTTTGGTTTCATCCCATTACAGTTTACCATGGCGTCCTCCAGAAGATCATCCTGCACCCTGTCCGACGGAGTGAGCTTGCGAGGGCTCTTCTCGCCAGCGCGCTCTCTTTCGCCTCCGATTGCCAGCTCTCCGCCAAGGCAAGTCGCCCCGATGGAGTCCGAGCCCTCTCCAGCACCGGTGGCACTGGTTACTCCGCGTGGAGTTTCCGTGCCTCGCCGGGCCGCCCCTCAGCGGGGTGAGTATGTGCCTCCCGGCACAAACTCCTTCCGCTGTAGGGTGTGCCGCGGTGTCCACGCGCTGCGCAAATGTCCACGGTTTGCCCAGCTGACGCCAGAGAAGCGGCTCCGGGCAGTACTTGTAAATAAGTACTGTCCCAACTGCTTGGCTCATCAGCACTCCGGGGGCACTTGCCGCAGCGGTGGACGGTGCAGGCATTGTGGTAAGGACCACCACTCCATGCTGCACATGCGAGACCCTAAACCCAAGCAGCGGTTGGCGCGACGACCGAGGGGCCGACGCGACCACCCGGCACCCACCAGAGGAGGACCATCGTCATCCCGGATGGACCGGCCCACTTCCCCACACACCAGGCCCGTGCCTAGCCCCGCCTTGTCATTGACGGCACTACTCCAGTGCAAGGGAGTCAGTATTCTCCCCACCGCGGCGGTCTGGCTAGTCACGGGGAAGACGGCCTTCGAGGCGCGAGTGCTCATTGATCCGTGCTGTCCTGTAAGCCGCATCAGCGAGTCGATGGCAGTGGCCATGGGCCTCTCTATCACTCGCGTGGGCGCAGAAGGAGTGTGCACGGCAACGTTGCGCTCCAAGACGTCACCCATGAGCCGGGAGGTCGTCTTCAAAACTGATCCGCAGCTCCATACAACGACGCCCGCCAGGACTGTCACTCCAGCCGGGCCCAGTTCTTTCAGTAACCTCGTGTTGGCTGACAAGGACTGGTTCCGCTCGGCATCGATCTCGGCAGTCTTGGGGGCTGATGTTTACCCTGATGTCGTGCTACCGGGTATCCTCCCGGGCCAAGGCGGACTGCCTATGGCGCAGAATTCCACGCTGGGCTGGATTCTGTCCGGCACGTGCTACTAGTTGTTTCGTTGCAATCCCAATATTGCAAGGGGGGGAGAATGTTGATGCGAGCGCATTGCTAAGTGAGAGGCACACCTCCGCTCCGCCGACCGAAAAGCACTCAAAGCTTTTTCGCTCACTAGCAATGCGCTCAGTGCGTAAGAATGCACTCAAGCTCCAGTGCTCTCAGCTTCTCTCTCCCACAACTCACCACCGCTGAGCCGCGCTCAGCATAGATCGCCGAAATGCCGTCGGCTTTTTCTATGAGTTAGTAGCAAACGACGTCTGGTTCTAATCGTTACAATCCCCCCCTCTTTCTGTGCGACATAACAACCCGCTAAGTTTTCAATAAATCAAATATTTATAGTGATAAAAACGCGAGTGTTTTTATTTTTCGGGAAGCAACATTTTGGACACTTTTTCAGCGCCGCCACAAACAGGAGTTATACCAAATTTTTAATTTGAGAATACATAAATGCACTCTCTCATTAATGAATTTGTTTGCGATTATATAACAAACTCGTGATATTTTGATCAAGAAGCTTGCATCAAAACCCAATACCATAAGATATAATAAATATATCCGTATAATGGCTAGGAAATGATACACGTTCCATTTAATCAAGTAAGTAAGGAAACAATAAGAGTAGTGGTATTTCATTGTCGATACTAAACCGAAATTTAATATCTCCCACTTATTCTATACCTCTTATGTCTCCTTACACTGCCAGATTAGAGTCAAGCTCAAAAGGGTCTTCTTTCCCCGCTAATTATTCCAAGGCCATTCCCTTGGCTGTGGTTTCGCTAGATAGTAGATAGGGACATATTCTCTATATTAATTTTACGTGCACCTGTCATGACTGACTTAATCACACGGCGCCCGAGCGCGCATGGGATCCAATTTATTATGACAGGTGCACACGTAAAACTAATATAGCTAATATGTCCCTATCTACTCGTCTGGTTTCAACTGTCGAGCTGAACAGACGTGTTAGCGGGTGCCTGCATTTGGTATAGTTTTGCGATAACAGTTATTTGTTGTCTTCGAACAGCGGTGAATTTTCGCGTGTACGCTTTGTGCTTCTCGTTCGCTGTGTACGTGTGAGTAGCGTGGGGAATTCGTCGCGTGCCGTCGCGAGTGTGTGCGTGCGTGTGCTTGCTTTAAGTGCTCTTAAAGCACCAGAGCAGACGTGCGCGCTGTTCTCGTTGAAGAAATTGCGGTACTTTCGTAATTGTAAACAAACGAAGTTACGGTGTTTTGTTTACAGTAATTGTAATTACTGTAAATAGTGAATGTGCAAGAGCTTATTGTTTTCGTAGCGGACAAAAGCTGAGTGATTTGAACTGCTTGAGTACACTGCTTGTCGCGGGTGTACTGCTTGCAACGCGTGTACTGCTTGCAACTAGTGTACTGCTTGCACTGCTTACATTGTGAACTGCTTTAATTTGAACTGCTTTAACTGAACTGCTTTGATTTGAACTGCTTTCTGTGTACTGCTTGCGAGTGTGTGTGGTTTACTGCTTGCGCAGTTTGAACTGCGAACCGTTGGCGCCATGATGGACACGAGATCAAGCGCCAGTGTATGCAGCGATACGAGCGAGATGTCCGTCTCGGACGATCGTCCACGCGGGAAGCGAGGCAGAAAGCCGCGAGGCAACAAGGCTGTATCGTCGCCCAACCTGGTTGGCAGCGACGATGCATCCTCTGCCAAGCGGCTGGCTGTCTCCTTTATTGGGGGCAACGTCGATGGAGCAGCCGCCAACGAAGTTGCCGCTGGAACCGCCGCTGGAGTCGCCGCTGAAACCGCCGCTGGTACCGCTGCTGAAACCGCCGCTGGAACCGCCGCTGGAGCCGCCGCTGGAGTCGCCGATGGAGTTGCTGCTGCTACTGCCGCCCCTGCACCCGCTACGGTGGCCGCTGTCGCCCGACTGAGCGCGCCTGCCTGTCCAGCTCCTGCTGGTAGTTTTGTTGCTGCCAGTGTGGTGAAGGAAGGGTCTGATGCCGTATTGGCTCAGCTGGCGGGTGTAGACCAGACGGTGAGGTCCGCTGTGCTGCGCGCTGGACTGGCGCCGGAAGCGGCCATCGCCGTTCTGGAGGCAACTGCCCGGCTTAGCGAGCTGGTGACCGCGCTAGCTGTGCGAAACGCCGTCTTGGAGACGAAGGTTGCGTTGTGCCAACCAGCTGCTGCGCCCTTTACGGCCCCAAGTGCGAGTGGTGCCGCCACCAGAGCTGTCCCCGGCGTCGCCCCGATGGCCGCACCGAAAATGTTCCTGCAGCCAGAAAGCCCGTGGAAACGTGGTCGGCTGTAGTGACGAGCAAGGACCCGACAGTGTCGGGCAAGGAGATTGCCGATAAGGTGATGAGCCAAGTTGCTCCAGCTCTGGGCGTTAGAGTTCACGAAGTCCGTGAATTGAAGCGCGGTGGCGCCGTCATTCGTACGCCGTCGAGAAACGAGATGAACAAAGTGGTGGCCAACGCGAAATTCAACGAGGTCGGACTGGAGGTTGAGCCCAACCGTGGAGTGAGGTCGAAAATCACCGTGTTCGACGTGGACACTGGGATTATACCGGAAGTCTTCATGGACGAGCTCTATGAGAACCACTTCAAGGAGGAGTTCTCGCCGTCGGCCTTCAAGAAGATGGTGCATATGGCGTCGAAGCCGTGGTCGGTCACTGACGGTGTCAGAGTCAATCTGACACTCGAATGTGACGAAAAGGCGCAAGCGGTGCTTGATAAGACCGGGCGGGTCTACATCAAGTGGTTTTCGTTCCGCTGTAGGTCGCTCGTCCGTACTTACGCGTGTCATCGCTGTATGGGATTCGACCACAAGGTTGCGCAATGCCGATTGAAAAACGAAGTATGCCGCCAATGCGGGCAGACCGGCCATGTAGCGTCGAAATGTGCTAGCCCGGTGGACTGCCGAAACTGCCGTTTCAAGGGGCTTCCCTCCGGGCATTACATGCTGTCGGAGACGTGCCCGATATATGGTGCGGTCTTAGCGAGGGTGCAAGCTAGGCATTAAAATGTTTAGCTTCATCCAAGCTAATTGTGGTCGAGGTCGAGCCGCTACCATTCAGTTTGCAACTCGGGTGCGAGACTCCCGCCACATGTTCGCTTTGGTGCAGGAACCATACGTCGACAGAAAGCACGGCATTACTGGCATTCCAGCCGGGATGCGTGTGTTTGCTGATCGGCGTTTGAAGGCTGCCATCTTCTTGGACGACCCGAATGCCATCTGTATGCCTATTGAGTCGCTCATCACGGACGTTGGCGTATGCGTGAGTGTCACTGGAAGATTTGGCTCAATCTTCCTGAGCTCCGTGTACTGCCAATACAACACTGATTTGGAACCGTATCTTGCGTATCTAGATTCCGTGCTACTACTGGCTGGTAGCAATCCGGTTATCTGTGGCATGGATGCGAATGCAGTGTCCCCCTTGTGGTTCAGCAAATCGCTCGAGCGTGCTCGTGGCGATTTGAACCGCAGAAGGGGTGAGCTGCTGACCGAATGGATTCAAGAATCCCGAGCCGGCGTGCTAAATGAGG
The DNA here is from genome assembly GCF_023558435.1 of Drosophila sulfurigaster albostrigata. Lineage (NCBI taxonomy): Eukaryota > Metazoa > Arthropoda > Insecta > Diptera > Drosophilidae > Drosophila > Drosophila sulfurigaster. Next base: position 61,271 of record NW_026909714.1, on the reverse strand, counting down.
TCAGTAGTTTGTATACGTTCGATAATCACCGCGGACGGAGTGATATCGACGTCACGATTGCCAACATATGACTGGAGAGTGGACGATTGGGATCTCAGTGACCACAACACGATCTGTGTTGAGGTGACGCGAGACCCCAGAGACACAGTTGAGAGCGATGCTCCTGTTCCGTCCTGGAACTTCTCCAATGCACGTTGGCAGTCGTTCCGTGGTGAGCTTGTATGCAAGCTTGAGGAATTCCCGCAGGACTACACGGAGATGTCCATTGATGACCAGGTGTCTGCAACGCGTGCACTGGTACACAGTGTATGCGACCATGTATTTGGACGCAGGCAGCCGAGAGCCGTTCGGAAAGTGGTCTGGTGGAATGCCAACCTCAGTACGAAGCGCCGAGAGGTCAGGAGACTGAGGCGGCGGCTACAGAATGCTCGTCGTCGTGGCAGCGATGAAGCAGGGCGACTTGCTACTGACCTGCGGATCTCCGTGGGTCAGTACAAGAAGCTTATTCTGTCGGCAAAGGAGGACAACTGGCGTCGCTTCGTTGGAGAAAATCGGGATGATCCCTGGGGGCATGTCTACAGGATTTGCCGACGTCACAAACGGAATTCCGAGTTGGGCTGCCTACGGGTAAATGGCGAGCCAGTCGTAACATGGCACGACTGTGCGCGAGTGCTCCTCCGTAACTTCTTCCCTGTTGCGGAGTCGAATGCACCGATTGCCATCCCAGAGGTGCTTCCGCCCATACTCGACGAGTACGAAGTGAGTGCTTGTGTCGCCAGGCTACGGAGCAGACGCTCGCCTGGCATGGACGGCATCACTGGAGTGATCTGTAAGGAGGTATGGCGTGCTATTCCTCAGCATCTTACAGCGTTGTATTCCCGCTGTTTAGCCGAAGGACATTTCCTTCTGAGTGGAAACGCCCGCGCGTTGTGCCACTTCTCAAGGGGCCCGATAAGGACAGGAGCGATCCTGGCTCTTATCGTGGTATATGTCTGCTACCAGTCTTTGGTAAGGTGCTCGAGGGTATCATGGTCAGCCGAATGAAGGACATGATTCCCAGAGGGCTGCAGATGGCAATTTGGATTTCAACCTGACGCTGTGTGGAGGATGCCTGGAGACACGTGAAGAGTACTGTCGACGCCAGCCCGGCAAGATATGTACTCGGAATCTTCGTGGATTTCAAAGGAGCATTTGACCACGTGGAGTGGGATGCTGTGCTACGCCGGCTGATCGACTCTGGCTGCCGAGAAGCCAGCTTGTGGCGAAGCTTCTTCTCTGGCAGGAGTGCGTGCATCGTCAGCAGATACGAGGAAGCATCTGTGCCGGTAACCAGAGGTTGCCCACAGGGTTCCATCAGTGGTCCATTCATTTGGAACCTCATGATGGATGTGCTTCTTCGGCGCTTGGAGCCTTTGTGCAAACTGAGCGCGTATGCAGACGACTTGCTGCTTCTCGTTGAGGGAAACTCCCGAAACGATCTGGAGTCGAAAGGAGCGGAGTACATGTCCATCGTAGGAGCTTGGGGAACAGAGGTAGGCGTGTCCGTCTCCACCAGTAAGACGGCTGTCATGTTGCTGAAAGGCCAATTATCGGCTAATAGGCGGCCTGGGGTACGGTTTGCTGGAGCAAGCTTGCCCTACGCTGACAAATACCGGTATCTGGGCATCACGGTCGGCGAGCGGTTGAATTTCAACCCGCATATCGCGTCTTTACGTGATCGGCTGAGCGGAGTCGTTGGTGTTTTGGCACGCGTACTACGGACGACTGGGGATCAGTCCCCGTGCCAAGCGGACCATTTACACTGGACTCATGGTGCCTTGTGCGCCATTTGGTGCCTCAGTGTGGTATGCCACGGCGATGAGACTAGTAGGGGCCAGGAGGCACCTATTGTCCTGCCAAAGGCGCATCCTTCTGGGATTCCTACCGGTGTGCCGTACAGTGTCCACTGTGGCACTGCAAGTTCTTGCTGGTGTTCCCCCGTTTGATCTGGCTGCCAAGAAATTGGCAATCAGTTTCAAACTCAAGCGCGATCACCCGCTGGAGGAGAGCAACTGGCTGTTTGGTCAAGATCTGTCGGGTCTTGATCACAAGCAGAAGATGGCGATGCTGGACGACCGTATGCTGCAGGAGTGGCAAAGCAGATGGGATAATGGTGATGAAACCGGCCGGGTGACTCATCTTTTTATCCCGGATGATTACTCAGGTATGATCCAATTCAAGGACATTGCCAGGTAGGGAGTTTGACTGGGGCGGTACATCTCTCAAATAATAACGGAGGTGTCCCAAGGCCAGCTCAGTGCGGACAGAAACCACACATAGAGCAAAAGGGCAAATGCTGACTTGATCTCGGTGTTCAGTACACACAGGGACAGCAAAAGCTCGGCCTATCGATCCTTTTGGTTTAAAGAGTTTTTAACAAGAGGTGTCAGAAAAGTTACCATAGGGATAACTGGCTTGTGGCGGCCAAGCGTTCATAGCGACGTCGCTTTTTGATCCTTCGATGTCGGCTCTTCCTATCATTGTGAAGCAAAATTCACCAAGCGTTGGATTGTTCACCCATGCAAGGGAACGTGAGCTGGGCTTAGACCGTCGTGAGACAGGTTAGTTTTACCCTACTAATGACAAAACGTTGTTGCGACAGCATTCCTGCGTAGTACGAGAGGAACCGCAGGTACGGACCAATGGCACAATACTTGTTCGAGCGAACAGTGGTATGACGCTACGTCCGTTGGATTATGCCTGAACGCCTCTAAGGTCGTATCCGTGCTAGACTGCAATGATAAATAAGGGGCAATTTGCATTGTATGGCTTCTAAACCATTAAAAGTTTATTATTCATTTAATAGACGACGATGGATGTGATGCCAATGTTACATATAACATAGTAAATTGGGAGGATCTTCGATCACCTGGTGCCGCGCTAGTTATATATTACAACATTATTTAATACAATGACAAAGCCTTGAATCAATTGTAAACGACTTTTATAACAGGCAAGGTGTTGTAAGTGGTTGAGCAGCTGCCATACTGCGATCCACTGAAGCTTATCCTTTGCTTGACGATTCGATAAAATATATATGTTTAAGGCATATATAAAAAATATTATATGTATGATGTATATATGGAAACGTATATATGTTTATATATATAAATGTGCAAAATTGTATGCATAATTATGTTATACAATTACGCATATAAGAAGAATATTTATATAATATGTGTACAAAATATACTTGTATATTTTAAATATGCATTTATTTAGTATGCGTTAATTATATATATTTATTTGGTAGCCAAAAGGACGCCATCATATTAGTGGCGAAGATTAAAAATATGCATAGTATATCTATGTGTACAAAATACTTGCATATTTTAAATATGCATTTATTTATTATGCGTTGGTAATATATATTTATTTGGTAGCCAAAAGGACGCCATCATATTAGTGGCGCAAATTTGTTTACAAAATACTTGCATATTTTAAATATGCATTTATTTATTATGCGTTGGTAATATATATTTATTTGGTAGCCAAAAGGACGCCATCATATTAGTGGCGAAAATTTGTTTACAAAATACTTGCGTATTTTAAATATGCATTTATTTATTATGCGTTGGTAATATATATTTATTTGGTAGCAAAATGACGCCATCATATTAGTGGCGAAAATTAAGAATATGCATAGTATATCTATGTGTACAAGATACTTGCATATTTTAAATATGCATTTATTTAGTATGTGTTAGTTATACATATTTATTTGGTAGCAAAAGGACGGCATCATATTAGTGGCGAAAATTAAAAATATACATGATATATATGTATCTATGTGAACAGAATACTTGCGTATTTTAAGTATGCATTTAATATGTTTGGTAGCAAAAGAACGCCATCATATTGGTGGCGCAAATTAAGACATGAAAACTTATAAGTTCAATTTTGACAAAAATTTCAGCATATGAAAATTGAATGAAAAACTTTTAAATAGCATTTTATACTGTTTATTAATATAATGAGATAAGATTTTGAATTTAACTTGAGAAAAATTTTTTTGGACTTGGTGAATTTTTTATTGAACTGCAGCCAAATGATATGAGGTTCTACTGAGATATGAGTTCAACATTGACAAAAAATTTCAACATGTCAAAATAGAATAAAAAACTTTTTAAATAGCATGTTATACAGTTTATTAATATAATGAGATAAGATTTTGAATTTAACTTGAGAAAAATTTTTTGGACTTGGTGAATTTTTTATTGAACTGCAGCCATATGATATGAGGTTCTACCGAGATATGAGTTCAACATTGACAAAAAATTTCAACATGTGAAAATTGAATGAAAAACTTTTAAATAGCATTTTATACAGTTTATTAATATAATGAGATAAGATTTTGAATTTAACTTGAGAAAAAATTTTTTTGGACTTGGTGAATTTTTTATTGAACTGACATATCATTTCAACTTTGACAAAAATTTTAAACAATGTTAAACAATTTACGATTGTACTTGTATTTAATACAAATTATTGATGATAATATAATGAAGTTTTGCTGTTGTATTATTAAATTAGTGCCACATAAAGATACATTAGGTGGTGGACCTTAGTAAAATGAGCTGGTTGTAGAAAACGTGTCACAAAACCTATATAGGGGTGGTGATGTCGAGCAGGCATGTCATATGAGAAAAATTTCACAAGTGAAATATATATGACTATGTATATGGAGTGAGTCTTGCCGGCATGTCATATATAAATAATATATGAAAATAATCATATAGAAGGCAATATGATTAAAAAGTTAAAATAATGAAGTTTTACTGTTGCATTATTAAATTAGTGCAACATAAAGATACATTAGATGGTAGACCTTAGTAAAATGAGCTGGTTGTAGAAAACGTGTCACAAAACCTATATAGGGGTGGTGAGGTCGGGCAGGCATGTCATATGAGAAAAATTTCACAAGTGAAATATATATGACTATGTATATGGAGTGAGTCTTGCCGGTATGTCATATATAAATAATATATGAAAATAATCATATAGAAGGCAATATGATTAAAAAGTTAAAAATAATGAAGTTTTACTGTTGCATTATTAAATTAGTGCAACATAAAGATACATTAGATGGTAGACCTTAGTAAAATGAGCTGGTTGTATAAAACGTGTCACAAAACCTCTATAGGGGTGGTGAGGTCGGGCAGGCATGTCATATGAGAAAAATTTCACAAGTGAAATATATATGACTATGTATATGGAGTGAGTCTTGCCGGCATGTCATATATAAATAATATATGAATATAATCATATAGAAGGCAATATGATTAAAAAAGTTAAAAATAATTAAGTTTTGCTGTTGTATTATTAAATTAGTGCAACATAAAGATACATTAGATGGTAGACCTTAGTAAAATGAGCTGATTGTAGAAAACGTGTCACAAAACCTATATAGGGTGGTGATGTCGAGCAGGCATGTCATATGAGAAAAATTTCACAAGTGAAATATATATGACTATGTATATGGAGTGAGTCTTGCCGGCATGTCATATATAAATAATATATGAAAATAATCATATAGAAGGCAATATGATTAAAAAAGTTAAAAATAATGAAGTTTTAATGTTGTATTATTAAATTAGTGCAACAAAAAGATACGTTAGATGGTAATACTAAATAAAATAAAAGCATTGCAGAAAACGTGTCACAAAACCTTTATAGGGGTGGTGAGGTCGGGCGGGCATGTCATATGAGAAAAATTTCACAAGTGAAATATGACTATATGACTATATATGACTATGTATATGGAGTGAGTCTTGCCGGCATAAGTCATATATAAATAATATATGAAAATAATCATATAGAAGGCAATATGATTATACAAGTTAAAAATAATGAAGTTTTGCTGTTGTATTATTAAATTAGTGCAACATAAAGATACATTAGATGGTAGACCTTAGTAAAATGAGCTGATTGTAGAAAACGTGTCACAAAACCTATATAGGGGTGGTGATGTCGAGCAGGCATGTCATATGAGAAAAATTTCACAAGTGAAATATATATGACTATGTATATGGAGTGAGTCTTGCCGGCATAAGTCATATATAAATAATATATGAAAATAATCATATAGAAGGCAATATGATTAAAAAAGTTTAAAATAATGAAGTTTTACTGTTGTATTATTAAATTAGTGCAACAAAAAGATACGTTAGATGGTAATACTAAATAAAATAAAAGCATTGCAGAAAACGTGTCACAAAACCTTTATAGGGGTGGTGAGGTCGGGCAGGCATGTCATATGAGAAAAATTTCACAAGTGAAATATATATGACTATGTATATGGAGTGAGTCTTGCCGGCATAAGTCATATATAAATAATATATGAAAATAATCATATAGAAGGCAATATGATTAAAAAGTTAAAAATAATGAAGTTTTACTGTTGTATTATTAAATTAGTGCAACATAAAGATACATTAGATGGTAGACCTTAGTAAAATGAGCTGGTTGTAGAAAACGTGTCACAAAACCTATATAGGGGTGGTGATGTCGAGCAGGCATGTCATATGAGAAAAATTTCACAAGTGAAATATATATGACTATGTATATGGAGTGAGTCTTGCCGGCATGTCATATATAAATAATATATGAAAATAATCATATAGAAGGCAATATGATTAAAAAAGTTAAAAATAATGAAGTTTTACTGTTGTATTATTAAATTAGTGCAACAAAAAGATACGTTAGATGGTAATACTAAATAAAATAAAAGCATTGCAGAAAACGTGTCACAAAACCTTTATAGGGGTGGTGAGGTCGGGCAGGCATGTCATATGAGAAAAATTTCACAAGTGAAATATATATGACTATGTATATGGAGTGAGTCTTGCCGGCATAAGTCATATATAAATAATATATGAATATAATCATATAGAAGGCAATATGATTATACAAGTTAAAAATAATGAAGTTTTGCTCTTGTATTATTAAATTAGTGCAACATAAAGATACATTAGATGGTAGACCTTAGTAAAATGAGCTGGTTGTAGAAAACGTGTCACAAAACCTATATAGGGGTGGTGATGTCGAGCAGGCATGTCATATGAGAAAAATTTCACAAGTGAAATATATATGACTATGTATATGGAGTGAGTCTTGCCGGCATAAGTCATATATAAATAATATATGAAAATAATCATATAGAAGGCAATATGATTAAAAAAGTTAAAAATAATGAAGTTTTACTGTTGTATTATTAAATTAGTGCAACAAAAAGATACGTTGGATGGCAATACTAAATAAAATAAAAGCATTGTAGAAAACGTGTCACAAAACCTATAAATTTTTTTTTTTTCGTCAATAATTATTTATTTAAAATCTTTCTGTACGGACAATAATTAAATTTTTTGAGGCAGCCTTGTCGATTAAATTCTCACAAGAGATGGTTGTTAGGGTTCTGGAGGGATAATCATCATCCTCCATGGGCAGGTCGAGGGGGTGTTTTCTTTTAAGTCTTCTGACGGTTTGGCTGTTGTCCAAGATGTTGATGGCCAATGTGTTTGGGTGGTTATGGAGCCTGTTGATGTAATTTGTGCTCACTTTTCGAATTTCATCTTTTACCCAGGGAACCCTGAGTACCTCGTGGATGGTGCTGTTGTCATGGTAAGGATGAGCGTTCGAGACCATTCTCAGAGCTTTGTTCTGCAGCCTTTGGATGTTCCTGCATTTTGATTTGCAGGCAGTGCCCCACAGCTGGATGCCATAAGTCCAGATTGGCTTAATGATGGTTTTGTAGACGAGCAGTTTAAGTTTGCTTTTAAGCTTCGAGCGTCTTCCAATGAGCCATTGGAATTGCTTCAGCCTCTTCAGCCTGCTTTCTTTCCTTAGGATGTGTGTGCGCCATGTTAACCGCCTGTCGAGCGTCATGCCCAGGTATTTGGGCGTGGATTTTCGGGAATATTATCCCCATTAAGACTGACAGGCGGGCAATTGCCGTTGCGGAGTGCAAATGTGGTTTGCGTGGACTTTTCAGGGTTTACCGAGATGTTCCACCTCCTTAGCCAGGGCTCGATGGTGTTTAGCTGATTTTGTATAATTTCCGACGCATCCTGTGGGGTTCGTGCTGTGGCAAGGAAGGCTGTGTCATCGGCGTATGTGGCAACCAATAGGTTCTCGTTGAGAAATGTAGGCATGTTCGCTGTGTACAACGTGTACAATAGAGGGCCTAGGACGCTGCCTTGTGGTACACCGGCTTCGATACCTTTTGTGGTAGATCGCGCATCTCCGCATCTGACATAAAAGCTTCTCTTGTCGAGGTAAGATTGCAGAAATGCGTAATGGGGTTGAGGCAGGTTTCTCTTAAGCTTAAGTAGTAGCCCTGGGTGCCAGACTCTGTCGAAAGCTTGCTTCACGTCAAGCATTACGGCGCAGCAGTAGTTCTTCTCCTCGAATGCGTTCAATATCACTCTGACTAAACGGTGGCATTGTTCCGGGGTGGAGTGAGAACGCCTGAAGCCAAACTGGTGATCCGGAATCAACCCAGCTTCTTCCAGCACTGGCAATACTCTGCGCAAAAATACTCTTTCGAGTATTTTGGAGAGTATCGACAGCAAACTTATCGGACGATAAGAGCCAAGATTGGCTTCAGGTTTGCCAGGTTTAGGTATAAGAATTACCTCTGCTCGTTTCCAGATGGTTGGAAAATGTCCTAGCTGAAAGCACCTGCTTTATATGTTGGCGAGGAGTTGTAGGCAGGGAGGGGGAAGAAGCTTAACAGCCAGTGCTTCAATGCCATCAGCGCCCGGCGATTTATTCGTCTTGAGTCCCTCGATCTCAAGTTTGACCTCATCCACCGAGACCATAGCTAGCTTTTCTTGGTTGTTGTTGGTGTTTTCATCTAATAGTTGTAGGGCACGATGCGTAGCTGAGATATCCAGGTCGGTGCATCTTATTATCGGCTTGAAGGCTTCGCTGAGGTGCTCCACAAAAGCTTCAGCTCTTTCTTGCTCTGTGCGGCACCAGGCGCCACTAGCATGCTGGACTGGAGCAACTCTCTTAGTATGTCGTTTTATGTGACGAGTGACCTGCCAAAGGTTGTGCTGTGGGTCTCCAGGCTCAACATTGGCCAGGAACTCCTCAAACGAGCTCTGCCTGAGCTTTAGGAGCTTATCCTTAAGCTGCTTTGCGGCTCTGTTAAATACCCTTTTATCTCTAGGATTTCTGGATAGGAACCATACTCGTCGCAACCGTCTCTTCTCAGCTACTAGCGAGGCGATCTCCGAAGACCAAAGGTGTAGGACCCTCGTTGGTACAAAACCTATACATTTTTTTTTTTTTTTTTTTTCGTCAATAATTATTTATTTAAAATCTGTCTGTACGGACAATAATTAAATTTTTTGAGGCCGCCTTGTCGATTAAATTCTCACAAGAGATGGTTGGTAGGGTTCTGGAGGGCTAATCATCATTCTCCATGGGCAGGTCGAGGGGGTGTTTTCTTTTAAGTCTTCTGACGGTTTGGCTGTTGTCTAAGATGTTGATGGCCAATGTGTTTGGGTGGTTATGGAGCCTGTTGATGTAATTTGTGCTCACTTTTCGAATTTCATCTTTTACCCAGGGAACCCTGAGTACCTCGTGGATGGTGCTGTTGTCATGGTAACGATGAGCGTTCGAGACCATTCTCAGAGCCTTGTTCTGCAGCCTTTGGATGTTCCTGCAGTTTGATTTGCAGGCAGTGCCCCACAGCTGGATGCCATAAGTCCAGATTGGCTTAATGATGGTTTTGTAGACGAGCAGTTTAAGTTTGCTTTTAAGCTTCGAGCGTCTTCCAATGAGCCATTGGAATTGCTTCAGCCTCTCTTCAGCCTGCTTTCTCTTCCTTAGGATGTGTGTGCGCCATGTTAACCGCCTGTCGAGCGTCATGCCCAGGTATTTGGGCGTGGGATTTTCGGGAATATTATCCCCATTAAGACTGACAGGCGGGCAATTGCCGTTGCGGAGTGCAAATGTGGTTTGCGTGGACTTTTCAGGGTTTACCGAGATGTTCCACCTCCTTAGCCAGGGCTCGATGGTGTTTAGCTGATTTTGTATAATTTCCGACGCATCCTGTGGGGTTCGTGCTGTGGCAAGGAAGGCTGTGTCATCGGCGTATGTGGCAACCAATAGGTTCTCGTTGAAAAATGTAGGCATGTCCGCTGTGTACAACGTGTACAATAGAGGGCCTAGGACGCTGCCTTGTGGTACACCGGCTTCGATACCTTTTGTGGTAGATCGCGCATCTCCGCATCTGACATAAAAGCTTCTGTTGTCGAGGTAAGATTGCAGAAATGCGTAATGGGGTTGAGGCAGGTTTCTCTTAAGCTTAAGCAGTAGCCCTGGGTGCCAGACTCTGTCGAAAGCTTGCTTCACGTCAAGCATTACGGCGCAGCAGTAGTTCTTCTCCTCGAATGCGTCCAATATCACTCTGACTAAACGGTGGCATTGTTCCGGGGTGGAGTGAGAACGCCTGAAGCCAAACTGGTGATCCGAATCAACCCAGCTTCTTCCAGCACTGGCAATACTCTGCGCAAAAATACTCTTTCGAGTATTTTGAGAGTATCGACAGCAAACTTATCGGACGATAAGAGCCAAGATTGGCTTCAGGTTTGCCAGGTTTAGGTATAAGAATTACCTCTGCTCGTTTCCAAATGGTTGGAAAATGTCCTAGGTGAAAGCACCTGCTTTATATGTTGGCGAGGAGTTGTAGGCAGGGAGGGGGAAGAAGCTTAACAGCCAGTGCTTCAATGCCATCAGCGCCCGGCGATTTATTCGTCTTGAGTCCCTCGATCTCAAGTTTGACCTCATCCACCGAGACCATAGCTAGCTCTTCTTGGTTGTTGTTGGTGTTTTCATCTAATAGTTGTAGGGCACGATGCGTAGCTGAGATATCCAGGTCGGTGCATCTTATTATCGGCTTGAAGGCTTCGCTGAGGTGCTCCACAAAAGCTTCAGCTCTTTCTTGCTCTGTGCGGCACCAGGCGCCACTAGCATGCTGGACTGGAGCAACTCTCTTAGTATGTCGTTTTATGTGACGAGTGACCTGCCAAAGGTTGTGCTGTGGGTCTCCAGGCTCAACATTGGCCAGGAACTCCTCAAACGAGCTCTGCCTGAGCTTTAGGAGCTTATCCTTAAGCTGCTTTGCGGCTCTGTTAAATACCCTTTTATCTCTAGGATTTCTGGATAGGAACCATACTCGTCGCAACCGTCTCTTCTCAGCTACTAGCGAGGCGATCTCTGAAGACCAAAGGTGTAGGACCCTCGTTGGTACAAAACCTATACATGGTAAGCAGTGTGTGCCCATCACGTATATATATGTATTGGATGCATATATTTCAGTTTGCATAATAGGTAATAATTATGTTATTACAAAAAGTCTCATCCGACGTTTATATGTTTTTCGTAGCTAAAGAATTAATATTTTGTGAATAATTGAAAATCCTCAAGGACACTATAAAAAATTATTTATTTTGGACGGAGGTTTTTTACTAATATAATATTGTCTACACGTAAATGCAAAATTAGATAAAATTATCAATTTGTCATCAAAATAAAATAATTTTTTATTCAATTAATTGAATTTAAATTATAAAAATGCATGTGTGATATAATATATTTAGTAAGTTGAAATAAAATGATATTTTTGAACGATTATATGCATATATATTTTATATATAAGTATATATATTTATATAAACAATTGTGAATTATAACTAGCGAACGTGAATGCTATCTAATTGTGGCCACATTCGTATAGTACATGTCAAGTATAACATATATATATATATACAATTATTGAATATTATCGTTTGTTATTCAAAAATATTTGTGAGTTGTCATGTATTTTACATATTTGAAGATTTATGTAATTATATTTTAAATATTATTTACATAATGAAATGAACATTATTCTGGTTGATCCTGCCAGTAGTTATATGCTTGTCTCAAAGATTAAGCCATGCATGTCTAAGTACACACGAATTAATAGTGAAACCGCAAAAGGCTCATTATATCAGTTATGGTTCCTTAGATCGTTAACAGTTACTTGGATAACTGTGGTAATTCTAGAGCTAATACATGCAATTAAAACACGGACCTTCTGGAACGTGTGCTTTTATTAGGCTAAAACCAAGCGATCGCAAGATCGTTACACTGGTTGAACTCTAGATAACATGCAGATCGTATGGTCTCGTACCGACGACAGATCTTTCAAATGTCTGCCCTATCAACTTTTGATGGTAGTATCTAGGACTACCATGGTTGCAACGGGTAACGGGGAATCAGGGTTCGATTCCGGAGAGGGAGCCTGAGAAACGGCTACCACATCTAAGGAAGGCAGCAGGCGCGTAAATTACCCACTCCCAGCTCGGGGAGGTAGTGACGAAAAATAACAATACAGGACTCATATCCGAGGCCCTGTAATTGGAATGAGTACACTTTAAATCCTTTAACAAGGACCTATTGGAGGGCAAGTCTGGTGCCAGCAGCCGCGGTAATTCCAGCTCCAATAGCGTATATTAAAGTTGTTGCGGTTAAAACGTTCGTAGTTGAACTTGTGCTTCATACGGGTAGTGCAACTTACAATTGTAGTTAGTACTATACCTTTATGTATGTAAGCGTATTACCGGTGGAGTTCTTATATATAATTAGGTACTTGTACTTTTTTATATGTTCCTCCTATTTAAAATTCTGCATTAGTGCTCTTCATCGAGTGTTATTGTGGGCCGGTACAATTACTTTGAACAAATTAGAGTGCTTAAAGCAGGCTTCAAATGCCTGAATATTCTGTGCATGGGATAATGAAATAAGACCTCTGTTCTGCTTTCATTGGTTTTCAGATCAAGAGGTAATGATTAATAGAAGCAGTTTGGGGGCATTAGTATTACGACGCGAGAGGTGAAATTCTTGGACCGTCGTAAGACTAACTTAAGCGAAAGCATTTGCCAAAGATGTTTTCATTAATCAAGAACGAAAGTTAGAGGTTCGAAGGCGATCAGATACCGCCCTAGTTCTAACCATAAACGATGCCAGCTAGCAATTGGGTGTAGCTACTTTTATGGCTCTCTCAGTCGCTTCCCGGGAAACCAAAGCTTTTGGGCTTAGGGGGAAGTATGGTTGCAAAGCTGAAACTTAAAGGAATTGACGGAAGGGCACCACCAGGAGTAGAGCCTGCGGCTTAATTTGACTCAACACGGGAAAACTTACCAGGTCCGAACATAAGTGTGTAAGACAGATTGATAGCTCTTTCTCGAATCTATGGGTGGTGGTGCATGGCCGTTCTTAGTTCGTGGAGTGATTTGTCTGGTTAATTCCGATAACGAACGAGACTCAAATATATTAAATAGATATCTTCAGGATTATGGTGTTGAAGCTTATATAGCCTTCATTCATGGTGGCAGTAAAATGTTTATTGTGTTTGAATGTGTTTATATAAGTGGAGCCGTACCTGTTGGTTTGTCCCATTATAAGGACACTAGCTTCTTAAATGGACAAATTGCGTCTAGCAATAATGAGATTGAGCAATAACAGGTCTGTGATGCCCTTAGATGTCCTGGGCTGCACGCGCGCTACAATGAAAGTATCAACGTGTATTTCCTAGACCGAGAGGTCCGGGTAAACCGCTGAACCACTTTCATGCTTGGGATTGTGAACTGAAACTGTTCACATGAACTTGGAATTCCCAGTAAGTGTGAGTCATTAACTCGCATTGATTACGTCCCTGCCCTTTGTGCACACCGCCCGTCGCTACTACCGATTGAATTATTTAGTGAGGTCTCCGGACGTGATCACTGTGACGCCTTGTGTGTTGCGGTTGTTTCGCAAAAGTTGACCAAACTTGATTATTTAGAGGAAGTAAAAGTCGTAACAAGGTTTCCGTAGGTGAACCTGCGGAAGGATCATTATTGTTTTAATGCATCTAACCGTTAATAAATTAAATTTGTTTTTCTCTTTTAGGGAATTGCAATATTTAATAAATTAAGTAACTAATAAATATAATTATTCAATCATATGAGATACAATTATGCAACATATAATAATTTAAATTAGCTAAAAACCGTTTGTTATGTATTATTATTATTATATACTGTATTAAGAGTGTTTTATGTGTTTTGGATAAAATAAAAAACTGCGTGTATATGTACCATAATATACATGCGTTGCAAAATGTATTGTGCATATTCCAGTGCGCATACATTGGTTCGCAACACCTAAAGAAAAACAATGTTGTACCTGTTTGCAGGTTAACGCTTTACATATGTTGATCATAATAAATAAATTTAGCTAAAATATACTTGTCATATATCTTATTATTATCGATTATGTAAAACTAAGACATTTCGCAACATTTATTTAGGTATAAAAAATTTTATTGAAGGAATTGATATATGCCAGTAAAATGGTGTATTTTTAATTTCTTTCAATAAAAATATTGTTGACGTAATGAAATAAAAAAAATTGTATCGCTCTAAGCGGTGGATCACTCGGCTCATGGGTCGCTGAAGAACGCAGCAAACTGTGCGTCATCGTGTGAACTGCAGGACACATGAACATCGACATTTTGAACGCATATCGCAGTCCATGCTGTTATGTACTTTAATTAATTTTTTAGTGCTGCTTGGACTACATATGGTTGAGGGTTGTAAGACTATGCTAAATAAGTTGTTTAAAATTTTTCGGAATTTTAAGCACATTGTATATTATTGGATAATATAAGTGTGAATCTAAAAAGTTCTCGCTTAAGATATTCATAATATGAATTAATAAATGAAAATACTAAAACTCTGTTGCATGAGAAATTTGAAGAATTATATGTTCTTTATTCATTTCAAATAATACTGAGGAATGTCTAGCATAAAATATATTATTTTATAAACTAGAATTGCCTCTTATTAACGAATATGAGAAGAATAGAATAATTTTGTGAATATTATGGACCTTCAAAAAAAAGATAGTATATTTCAAAATAGGCAGAGAATTGTCTATAAGTGTAATTAAACAACCTCAACTCATATGGGACTACCCCCTGAATTTAAGCATATTAATTAGGGGAGGAAAAGAAACTAACAAGGATTTTCTTAGTAGCGGCGAGCGAAAAGAAATCAGTTCAGCACTAAGTCACTTTGTCTATATGGCAAATGTGAGATGCAGTGTATGGAACGTCAATATTCTAGTATGAGAAATTAACGATTTAAGTCCTTCTTAAATGAGGCCATTTACCCATAGAGGGTGCCAGGCCCGTATAACGTTAATGATTATTAGATGATGTTTCCAAAGAGTCGTGTTGCTTGATAGTGCAGCACTAAGTGGGTGGTAAACTCCATCTAAAACTAAATATAACCATGAGACCGATAGTAAACAAGTACCGTGAGGGAAAGTTGAAAAGAACTCTGAATAGAGAGTTAAATAGTACGTGAAACTGCTTAGAGGTTAAGCCCGATGAACCTGAATATCCGTTATGGAAAATTCATCATTAGAATTGTAATATTTAATCAATATTATAACGATAGTGTGCATTTTTTCCATATAAGGACATTGTAATCTATTAGCATGTATGGAATTTATCAAACAATTTTGATAAGAGTTTATTTAAATTAGAGTGCTTGCATTTTAACATAAAATAAATTTCAAAAATTTGATAAAGTGCTGATAGATTATATGAGTACAGTGCGTTAATTTTTCGGAATTATATAATGGCATGATTATCATTGATTTTTATGTTTATTATAAGCACTTGTATGATTAACAATGCGAAAGATTCAGGATACCTTCGGGACCCGTCTTGAAACACGGACCACGGAGTCTAACATATGTGCAAGTTATTGGGATATAAACCTAATAGCGTAATTAACTTGACTATTATTGGGATTAGTTTTTAACTATTTATAGTTAATTAACGCAATCCCGGGGCGTTCTATATAGTTATGTATAATAATATTTATATTATTTATGCCTCTAACTGGAACGTACCTTGAGCATATATGCTGTGACCCGAAAGATGGTGAACTATACTTGATCAGGTTGAAGTCAGGGGAAACCCTGATGGAAGACCGAAACAGTTCTGACGTGCAAATCGATTGTCAGAATTGAGTATAGGGTCGAAAGACCAATCGAACCATCTAGTAGCTGGTTCCTTCCGAAGTTTCCCTCAGGATAGCTGGTGCATTTAACTGTTGTATAAAATAATCTTATCTGGTAAAGCGAATGATTAGAGGCCTTAGGGTCGAAACGATCTTAACCTATTCTCAAACTTTAAATGGGTAAGAACCTTAACTTTCTTGATATGAAGTTTAAGGTTATGATATAATGTGCCCAGTGGGCCACTTTTGGTAAGCAGAACTGGCGCTGTGGGATGAACCAAACGTAATGTTACGGTGCCCAAATTAACAACTCATTCAGAAACCATGAAAGGCGTTGGTTGCTTAAAACAGCAGGACGGTGATCATGGAAGTCGAAATCCGCTAAGGAGTGTGTAACAACTCACCTGCCGAAGCAACTAGCCCTTAAAATGGATGGCGCTTAAGTTGTATACCTATACATTACCGCTAAAGTAGATGATTTATATTACTTGTAATATAAATTTTGAAACTTTAGTGAGTAGGAAGGTACAATGGTGTGCTTAGAAGTGTTTGGCGTAAGCCTGCATGGAGCCGTCATTGGTACAGATCTTGGTAGTAGTAGCAAATAATCGAATGAGACCTTGGAGGACTGAAGTGGAGAAGGGTTTCGTGTGAACAGTGGTTGATCACGAGTTAGTCGGTCCTAAGTTCAAGGCGAAAGCCGAAAATTTTCAAGTAAAAAAGTAACTAAAATTTAAATTTTGTCATAATTAAAAAACTTGAATAATTTTGAACGAAAGGGAATACGGTTCCAATTCCGTAACCTGTTGAGTATCCGTTTGTTATTAAATATGGGCCTCGTGCTCATCCTGGCAACAGGAACGACCATAAAGAAGCCGTCGAGAGATATCGGAAGAGTTTTCTTTTCTGTTTTATAGCCGTACTACCATGGAAGTCTTTCGCAGAGAGATATGGTAGATGGGCTAGAAGAGCATGACATATACTGTTGTGTCGATATTTTCTCCTCGGACCTTGAAAATTTATGGTGGGGACACGCAAACTTCTCAACAGGCCGTACCAATATCCGCAGCTGGTCTCCAAGGTGAAGAGTCTCTAGTCGATAGAATAATGTAGGTAAGGGAAGTCGGCAAATTAGATCCGTAACTTCGGGATAAGGATTGGCTCTGAAGATTGAGATAGTCGGGCTTGATTGGGAAACAATAACATGGTTTATGTGCTCGTTCTGGGTAAATAGAGTTTCTATCATTTATGGTAGTTTCTTGTTCCCCGGATAGTTTAGTTACGTAGCCAATTGTGGAACTTTCTTGCTAAAATTTTTAAGAATACTAGTTGGCCAACCAGTTAGTTCTTTTAAATTATAACGATTATCAATTAACAATCAATTCAGAACTGGCACGGACTTGGGGAATCCGACTGTCTAATTAAAACAAAGCATTGTGATGGCCCTAGCGGGTGTTGACACAATGTGATTTCTGCCCAGTGCTCTGAATGTCAAAGTGAAGAAATTCAAGTAAGCGCGGGTCAACGGCGGGAGGAGGATCAATGGGTCTGCAGAAGGGGAATAATGGTTCATTTCTCAGCAATGGCAAATGGGCTACCGTCCTTCGTTAGTCAGATCAAGTCGACTCATAGGCAACATGTGCCCCACTAAAATGTGGCCTCCTCGTGGTGTCCTCCGGGTGCTGGACCGATGTAGTTTCGGCAGCAGCGAATATGAGCGGCGAAAGGGGCCATTGGGTTACCACCCCGTTGGTCCTGAAAAACTGATGGTGCAAACTCTAATGACATGCCTCGGATAGCTGAAAGTTATTCAGTGAATTCTCCTACGGCATCCGTAGGAGCCCATCAGGGGAAGGAACGTAGATGCTAATCCAGTTGTTGGACATCTATGTGTGGAATGCGGGCGATCTTTTGGAACAAAGACCGGTTTAGGTGTCCACATGTCGCGTCAGCACAAAGACAGGCTTGATGAGCTTCGTACGCGTGTTGACGTGAAAACCAGGTGGTGTGAGGAAGAATTGGCCATGATGGCGAGGAAGGAACTTGAGCTCATAGCAAATACTGCGGGGCTTCGGCCCTGTGGGATGTAATCGATCGTGGAGAGTCGAGGTTCTGCAATCTATCATTGATGGAGCGCAGACTTCGGGCAAAGAAGCAACTCTCCAGTGTTTGTCTAACTATCTCCTGGAAATTTTTCCGAATCGAAACGAAGGTCCGGTTTCGGCGAGAGTCTTTCCTGAGCCTCGCAATAGGAGACAAAATAGACGGCAGCAGTTCGCTAGGGTTCAGCGCAACTGGGACAAACATAAAGGTCGATGCATCGGATCCCTGCTAGCAGGACCCGACGAGTCGGTAATGCCAAACCAAGAGATTATGGAACCATACTGGAGAGAAGTCATGACACAGCAGAGCCTTTCCTCTTGCAATAGCACCGTGCCCCATATGGGACACTTGCTTGAGGGGTATGGTCACCTATTACGTCTAGGGACCTGCAATTGCATCAAGTGCCATTGAATTCTTCTCCCGGACCGGACGGAATATCTCCAAGAACTGCCAGGAGTATTCCCAGTGGTGTTATGCTTCGCATAATGAACCTTATTCTCTGGTGCGGCAAACTACCCACACTCTTCCGAATGGCTCGAACCGTTTTCATCCCGAAGACGGTAAGAGCATCCCGACCAGAAGACTTCCGTCCGATATCGGTGCCTTCTGTCATAGTTAGACAACTCAATGCCATCTTGGCATCTCGATTGGCCTCATCAGTCGATTGGGATCCGCGTCAGCGGGGGTTTCTTCCTACTGACGGTTGCGCCGATAACGCGACAATAGTTGACTTAATCCTGAGGGACCACCATAGACGTCATGCGTCGTGTTATATCGCGACACTTGATGTCAGCAAAGCGTTTGACTCTGTGTCTCACGCAGCGGTAATTGACACCCTATCCGCGTATGGTGCACCAACGGGTTTTGTTGACTACGTACGTAGCTTGTACTTGGGAGGTGGCACTAGTCTCAATGGTAAAGGCTGGAGATCAGAGGAATTCGTCCCTGCTAGAGGTGTGAAGCAGGGTGACCCTTTGTCTCCACATATGTTCAACTTGGTCATCGACCGGTTGCTCAGGTCTCTACCGGACGAGATTGGTGTCAGTGTCGGAAATGCCAAAACAAACGCTGCAGCGTTCGCAGACGATCTGGTGTTGTTTGCTTCTACACCGAAGGGCCTTCAGGCATTATTGGATACCACGGTCTCCTTTTGGCGTCCGTTGGGCTGACCCTAAACGCTAATAAGTGTTTTACTGTTAGTGTCAAGGGGCAACCGAAGCAGAAGTGTACTGTGATCGAATCACGGAGCTTTTGTGTAGGTTCGCGCAAGTGTCCAAGCTTGAAGCGTTCTGAGGAATGGAAGTATCTTGGCATCCAGTTCACTGCGGACGGGAGGGCCCGCTACAATCCGACTGAGGACATTGGTCCCAGATTGGATATCATATCGCGGTCCCCCCTGAAGCCACAGCAGAAGTTATTCGCCCTCAGAACTGTCCTCATTCCACAGCTATATCACAAGCTAACCCTTGGTAGTGTGGCAATAGGCGTTTTGAGAAAGTGTGACAGACTGGTACGGTCGGTCGTAAAGAAATGGTTAGATCTTCCTATGGATGTGTCAGTAGCATTCTTCCATGCCCCCCACACAAGTGGGGGTCTCGGTGTTCCCTCAGTTCGAAGGACAGCTCCAATGCTGCGCATACAGAGGTTAACGAACATAAAATGGCCCCACCTCGAGCAATCCGAGACAGCCAGTTCGTTCCTTAGTGCGGAAATTCGGAGGGCCCGAGATAGGTGCAAGGCATCGGGAGACGCGGCTCTGGATACACGCCTTTTGATCGAATCGTACTGGGCGGATAGGTTGCACTCCTCTGTTGATGGTAGCGGTCTCCGTGAAGCAGGGCGTTATGCTCTGCAACACGGGTGGGTTGTCGCACCCACGCGTTTGTTAACTGGAAAAGCTTATTTGAATGGGATCAAACTGCGGATAAATGCCCTACCCACGCGGTCTCGTACACGAGGGGAAGGCACGAATTGGAGAGGCAGTGTCGTGCAGGATGTGATGCTCCCGAATCACTAAACCACATTCTGCAGAAGTGTCATCGTACGCATGGGAGGCGGGTGGCTAGACACAACAGTGTGGCTAATTATCTCAAGCGGGGACTTGAGACGAGAGGCTACTCTGTCATTGCTGAACCAAGTCTGCAGAGAGAGAACAGGATATATAAGCCGGACCTGGTGGGTTTCCGACCAGATCACACGATAGTGATCGACGCTCAGGTAGTGACTGACGGACTTGATCTTGACCAAGCTCATCAGAGTAAGGTTGAGATCTACGACAGACAGGACGTACGAACGGCTCTGGTTCGGGATTATCAGGCACATGAGGACATTAAAATCGTTTCTGCTACACTAAACTGGAGGGGCATCTGGAGCTATCGGTCGGTAAAGAGCACTAGGAGTCCTTAACGCTGGTGATAGCAATATTATCAGTACCAGGGTGGTAGATGGCGGAGTCTGCGGCTTTAAGACGTTCATGTTCCATACTGGATATCGCCAAGGAGTGGGTTAGCACCGAGGTTTACTTTCCTCATTGAAAGTCAACTACACTGGCCAACATCTATTGTGTACAAAGTAAAGGGAAAACAGTCATATGACGTGCCATCCATATATGGCATTGTTGTGTGGGCAAATTCATTTCCTACGAAAAAAAAAATAGCCAAATGCCTCGTCATCTAATTAGTGACGCGCATGAATGGATTAACGAGATTCCTACTGTCCCTATCTACTTTTGTACTTTTGTGTACCTTTTTAAAGGGGGCGCTGATCACGCCTGAATTGTGTATAAATAAGTAATAATAAATTGGATCCCATGCGCTCGGGCGCCGTGTGATTAAGTCACTCATGACAGGTGCACACGTAAAACTCTGGTATTGATATTGATATGTCCCTATCTACTCAGTCTGGTTTCAACTGTCGAGCTGAACAGACGTGTTAGCGGGTGCCTGCATTTCGTAGTGTTTTTGCGATAACAGTTATTTGTTATCTCTTAGTTAGCGGTAAAAGTTTCGCGTGTGCGCTTTGTGCTCCTCATTCGCTGTGTGCGTGTGAGCAGCGTGGGAAAATCGTCGCGCGTCGTTGCGAGTGTGTGCGTGCGTGTGCTTATTTTAAGCGCTCTTAAAGTAGCTTAGCTTCGAGTGACCTACTTTCTGGTGAGTACAGTTGAGTATTTTTAAGACTTGCAAAAAAGTTTTAGATGCCAGCGTGCAAGCCGGCCGTTGGTGCTGGGGGGAGTGGTGCGTCGACGGACGACCTCCCTTCGGTGGTTGACGGGAAGGTTAAGCGGAAGGCGGGTTCGGCGTCAGCAAGGAAGCTGAAGAAGGCAGCTTCTTTAGCTTCTTTTGCTGATGCTGGGTTAGGTGCTGAGTGTATGGGAGCCGCTAGTGGTGGTGTCAGCGCTGCTATTAGCGTGTTTAGCGTGGCTGAGGAGAATCTGGTTTCGGCAGACTCGACCCCGATGTGCTCATTGGGGAGTATGCTAGAGGAGTTTAGGGCGGCTGAAAAGGCAGCAGAGGCGTTGGTTGCTCCATTGAGCAAGCCAGGGTCAATGATGCGCAAGGGAAGCCCAGTAGAGAAAATGAAGGCGATCAGTAAGGACGTGCTCACGCTCGTTGTTGCTGATTGTGGAATGCAAGGCAAGGCGCTGGTTAGTGTAGTTGACTACCTAGCGGAAATGGAGACGCTGCTGTTTTCGCAGATGGCGGAAAATGAGCGTCTCCGAGGACGGTTGGAGGAGGCTCGCGCTCATGCGAGTAGCGGCCCCTCCAATGGGCCTTTCCGAGTGCCAGCGCCGGTTAGCGGGGGTGCTCCGCTGCGTGCACCGGTTGCCAAAGGCGGTTCCAAGTCGGCAGCGCCGTCTACCCCGGAGACGCCGAGACCTAAGCCAGTTGAGACATGGTCCCTCGTGGTCCGCAGCAAGACTGCGAAGACCTCAAAGGAAGTGGTTGATCAGGTGGTGAAGGAGGTAGGTCCAACCCTGGGTGTACGGGTGCACGAGGTTCGTCCTCTTCGGGATGGTGGTGCGATTATTCGCACTCCATCCGTTGCAGAGCGGAGAGTGATCGCAGGAAACGCGAAATTTAAAGAGGTGGGGCTGGAAGTGAGTGTGAATGTCAAACTGGGGCCTAAAATTGTGGTGACGGGCGTTCACTCGCAGATTACTCCTGACGAATTCATGAGTGATCTTTACGAGATGAACCTCAAGGACAGCATGTCTCTTGAGGCCTTCAAGAAAGTCGTCCGTATGGTGAGCAAGCCATGGCCTGTGACTGGTGGGTCAGCGTCGGTCAATGTTGTGTTGGAGGGCGATGGCATGGCCATGCAAACTCTGCTCGATGTTGGCCGCTGCTACATCAAGTGGTTTTCATTCCGCTTGAGGAACTTTGACCCGGTTCTGAGCTGCTTCCGTTGCCTGGGCTTCGACCACAAGGTAGCGGACTGCAGGGCCAAGCACGATGTCTGTCGGCGCTGTGGTCAAGTGGGCCATCGGGTAGCGAAGTGTACCAATGCACTTAGTTGCCGGAATTGTGCTTTTAAAGGGCAGCCTTCGGAGCATCTTATGATGTCTCTGGCTTGCCCGATATATAGTGCGATTGTCGCGAGGGCCAACGCTAGACATTAATATGGCTAGCAAAGTCCTTCAGTTGAACTGCCAGCGGTCATATGCAGTTATGTGCGATGTGGGCGAAATGATGTGTGAGAGAGGCAGTGTAGTGGCCCTGCTGCAGGAGCCGTATGCAACCGATGGTTGCGTACGTGGCTTACCCGCGCGCATGCGCGTGTTCACTGACAGCAGGGCCAAGGCTGCGGTGGTGGTGAATGATGTTGGTATTGAATGCACTCTGATGTGTTCTACCGACTGGGGGGGTGTGTGTGTGCCTTAATGGCAATTTTGGCAGGGTGTTAGTTGTGAGTGTGTATTGCGCGTTCGGGGAACCCCTCGAGCCGTATATAGCGTACATGGATGAGGTGCTACTACTGGCGAGTAGCGATCCGATCATCCTTGGTATTGATGCGAATGCGTCGTCCCCCGTGTGGTTCAGTAAGATGCCCAGACACTCGTCTGGGTATCAGAACCACAGGCGGGGTGAAACGCTAGCCGAGTGGGCCGTGTCCCAAGATGTTCGGGTCGTTAATCAACCCAGCGTGTGGTATACCTTTGATGGTCCGAACGGGAAAAGTGACATTGACGTCACCCTTGTGAATGAAGCAGCAATGCGTGTGTTTCATTTTGAGTGGAGTGTTTTAGGTGGGGTAGGTATAAGTGATCACAATCCAATTGAGATTGTGTTTGCATATACTCCCACAACGAATGAAAGTGTTGGGGGTAATTCGTGGAGCACTTGTGGTGTGAATTGGGCCCAATATGGGCTGTTTATATGTGAGGCGGCAACGCAAGTTCCGCTTAGCACCTTCAGTGCAATGAGTGTTGACGAGCAGGTCATGTGTGTGAATAGGTGGATGACGGGTGTGAATGATAACATGTTTCGGAGACACCGCAAGGTGAATCTTAAGCGTGTTAAGTGGTGGACGAGTGAGTTGAGTGCTAAGCGTAGGATACTTCGAACTCTGCGGAAACGTTTCCAAAGAGCGAGAATATCCAATGCCGAAAGCGCTGCTCAGCTAAGGCGAGAGTATAGTAGGTGTATGAATGAGTACAAGGAAATGCTTGTACATGTGAAAGAAGCGGAATGGCGTGATTTTGTAGATCGCAATAAGCATGATCCCTGGGGTCGTGTTTATCAAATAGCGAGAGGGAAAGGCAGGGAGCTTAGTTTAGGCAACTTACATGTCGGAGGCCTTCAGCTAACGGCATGGAAGGATTGTATGAATGCTTTGCTGAATGTGTTCTTCCCGCGAGAGGAGAGACAGGAGGCTCCACTACATGTGGAGCAACCTGTTGAACCGCTCCGAGAAGCTGAATTGGGGGCGGCTTTTAAGAGGTTAAAGTCGAGAAAGTCGCCCGGCATGGATGGTTTCACTGGGGAAATGTGTAAATGTGTTTGGAATTCGATTCCAGAGTATATGTATGCATTGTATGAAAGGTGTGTGAATGAGGATACTTTCCCAGTGAATGGAAATGTGCAAAGATGGTAGTGTTTGAAGTCGCCCGATAAGATCAGGAGTAATCCTCGATCTTATCGGGGCATCAGCTCCTTCCTGTGCTTGGAAAAGTGCTAGAAAGAGTCATGATAGAAAGGCTGCTTGAGTTAGTTGAAGACCAGATGTCTGATAGACAATATGGCTTCACTAGAGGTAGATGTACGGAGGATGCATGGCATTATGTCAAGGACTCAGTGGGGTCCAGCAACTCCAGGTACGTCTTAGGCATTTTTGTAGATTTTAGGGGTGCGTTTGACCACCTTAGCTGGGCAAGTGTGTTAAGAAAATTGAGCGACTGTGGCTGCCGAGAGATGGCTCTATGGAAGAGCTATTTTTCTGGCAGGCGTGCGACAGCAATAGGAAAATGTGAGAGTGTCACTGTGGATGTGGTTCGTGGTTGTCCGCAAGGATCCATCTGTGGTCCATTTATATGGAACCTAATGATGGACTCCCTATTGCGGCAACTCGAATTGCGCTGCAAGTGTTGTGCGTATGCGGATGATCTGCTCATTTTGATTGAGGGGCAATCGCGCTCCGAGATTGAGGCAGGTGCTAGGGAGTGCTTGCGCATTGTTTGCGATTGGGGCGACAGTTTGGCAGCGGATAAGACGGTGGCAATGTTACTCAAGGGTAAATTGTCTGCCAGTCGGCCTCCAGTTGTCAGACTAAACGACGTTAGCTTAAAGTATGTGACTGAGGTTCGGTACCTTGGCATTACTTTCGGTGAGGGGATGTGCTTTATGCCGCATCTCACCGGTCTCAGGGCGCGGTTGTTTAGTGTGGTTGGACAGGTGCGTCGCATTTTGCGGAGTGATTGGGGCCTTAGCAGACGAGCTGTGCGTACCATATACAGCGGCCTATTTGTTGCATGTGCAGCATATGGGTCGTCTGTGTGGTATGAGGCAGCAAAGACTGTTGTGGGCAGAAAGAAAGTGCTGGCTTGCCAGCGTGTGATTCTTTTAGGTTGTCTGCCTGTGTGCCGCACTGTTTCTACGGAAGCTTTGCAGGTATTGCTTGGTGCAGCCCTCTTGACTTGGAAGTCAGGCGTAGAGCCTTGATGTTCAAGATTAAGAGGTGGCTGCCATTGCTGCGGGATGAGTGGTTATTTGATAGGGACGTAAATAGCTTAGCAGTGGATAGCTGTAAGAAGTTATTGAAAGAGTGTGTTCTGTCTGACTGGCAGGTCAGGTGGGATGCAAGTGTGAATGGGCGGGTGACTCGCGAATTTATTCGTGATGTCAAGTTCACTGCAGACCGTCCAGACTTCAGATTTAATCTGAGTCTCGGATTCTTGTTGACTGGCCATGGTTCTCTCAATGCATTCTTGCATCCGAGAAGCCTGTGCGATAGTCCGGAATGCCGCTGCGGTTTGGCAGCGGAGACTGCCATGCATGTGTTGTGTGAATGCCCACTGTATAGCGATATACGTGTGATGGATGAGTTAGGGATTAGGCAGACTGGTGGTGGGTTTGACGTAAGTCAATCACTCTCCACTAGTACTTGTGTAGGTAATTTGAATGAGTTTGCCCGCATTGTATTTGCGAGAAGGCGGATGAGCGTTCCTGGAGGCAGGAATGAATGATTGTGTGAATAATGTATGCATGAGGGGAATGGGAATGCTAGGTAGGCAGGCGTGAATCGGGATGTATGAAT
Organism: Drosophila sulfurigaster albostrigata; assembly: GCF_023558435.1. NCBI lineage: Eukaryota > Metazoa > Arthropoda > Insecta > Diptera > Drosophilidae > Drosophila > Drosophila sulfurigaster. Next base: position 35,310 of record NW_026909714.1, on the reverse strand, counting down.
GTGGGATTGCAATGAATCGGAGCGTATGTATGTTGTATGTTTGATGTTTCCACCTGGGCCACCAACCCGTAACTGTTTGGAGTTAAAATTGGTAGTACCTTTGTGGTACGAAACCTGACCGGAGGTTTTTCTGGTACCACGGGAACCAGGTGCCCGCGGACATATGTCCGTCCTGGTATTTGGTTGCGGCCCTTTCGGGAGTATCGTGGTGGCTGTGGTTTACCATCCAAATGCGGATAGAGTGGAGTGCTCGACGTGGAGTTGCGTAATACAACCGGTTGCCCTGATACCACAGATCGGAAGAGGTTTTAGATGGGCCTCGCTCCTCACACAGGAGGTTGAGCCAACCCAAACAGTTGGCTCTTCAATGTGTACCCGTGAATTGCTCCATGGGGGCGCTGATTCGACGCTTAAATTGAATAGTCTGTGCTGCGCACCGTGAGATAGAGCCAACATGGCAGGTGCTCACGTTAATCTACCAAATTCCATGTCCCTATCTTAATCTAGATAGGGACATATCAATACCAGAGTTTTACGTGTGCACCTGTCATGAGTGACTTAATCACACGGCGCCCGAGCGCATGGGATCCAATTTATTATTACTTATTTATACACAATTCAGGCGTGATCAGCGCCCCCTTTAAAAAGGTACACATTTGAAGGCCAGTTGTTTGGACTGGACACTTCCCCCTATGTCAAGAGCAAGGCCTACCTAGAACCGTGTAGATAGGGGCGCCCTAGTAGATAGGGACAGTAGGAATCTCGTTAATCCATTCATGCGCGTCACTAATTAGATGACGAGGCATTTGGCTATTTTTTTTTAAGAGAGTCATAGTTACTCCCGCCGTTGACCCGCGCTTACTTGAATTTCTTCACTTTGACATTCAGAGCACTGGGCAGAAATCACATTGTGTCAACACCCGCTAGGGCCATCACAATGCTTTGTTTTAATTAGACAGTCGGATTCCCCAAGTCCGTGCCAGTTCTGAATTGATTGTTAATTGATAATCGTTATAATTTAAAAGAACTAACTGGTTGCCCAACTAGTATTCTTAAAAATTTTAGCAAGAAAGTTCCACAATTGGCTACGTAACTAAACTATCCGGGGAACAAGAAACTACCATAAATGATAGAAACTCTATTTACCCAGAACGAGCACATAAACCATGTTATTGTTTCCCAATCAAGCCCGACTATCTCAATCTTCAGAGCCAATCCTTATCCCGAAGTTACGGATCTAATTTGCCGACTTCCCTTACCTACATTATTCTATCGACTAGAGACTCTTCACCTTGGAGACCAGCTGCGGATATTGGTACGGCCTGTTGAGAAGTTTGCGTGTCCCCACCATAAATTTTAAGGTCCGAGGAGAAAATATCGACACAACAGTATATGTCATGCTCTTCTAGCCCATCTACCATATCTCTCTGCGAAAGACTTCCATGGTAGTACGGCTATAAAACAGAAAAGAAAACTCTTCCGATATCTCTCGACGGCTTCTTTATGGTCGTTCCTGTTGCCAGGATGAGCACGAGGCCCATATTTAATAACAAACGGATACTCAACAGGTTACGGAATTGGAACCGTATTCCCTTTCGTTCAAAATTATTCAAGTTTTTTAATTATGACAAAATTTAAATTTTAGTTACTTTTTTTTACTTGAAAATTTTCGGCTTTCGCCTTGAACTTAGGACCGACTAACTCGTGATCAACCACTGTTCACACGAAACCCTTCTCCACTTCAGTCCTCCAAGGTCTCATTCGATTATTTGCTACTACCACCAAGATCTGTACCAATGACGGCTCCATGCAGGCTTACGCCAAACACTTCTAAGCACACCATTGTACCTTCCTACTCACTAAAGTTTCAAAATTTATATTACAAGTAATATAAATCATCTACTTTAGCGGTAATGTATAGGTATACAACTTAAGCGCCATCCATTTGGGCACCGTAACATTACGTTTGGTTCATCCCACAGCGCCAGTTCTGCTTACAAAAAGTGACCCACTGGGCACATTATATCATAACCTTAAACTTCATATCAAGAAAGTTAAGGTTCTTACCCATTTAAAGTTTGAGAATAGGTTAAGATCGTTTCGACCCTAAGGCCTCTAATCATTCGCTTTACCAGATAAGATTATTTTATACAACAGTTAAATGCACCAGCTATCCTGAGGGAAACTTCGGAAGGAACCAGCTACTAGATGGTTCGATTGGTCTTTCGACCCTATACTCAATTCTGACAATCGATTTGCACGTCAGAACTGTTTCGGTCTTCCATCAGGGTTTCCCCTGACTTCAACCTGATCAAGTATAGTTCACCATCTTTCGGGTCACAGCATATATGCTCAAGGTACGTTCCAGTTAGAGGCATAAATAATATAAATATTATTATACATAACTATATAGAACGCCCCGGGATTGCGTTAATTAACTATAAATAGTTAAAAACTAATCCCAATAATAGTCAAGTTAATTACGCTATTAGGTTTATATCCCAATAACTTGCACATATGTTAGACTCCGTGGTCCGTGTTTCAAGACGGGTCCCGAAGGTATCCTGAATCTTTCGCATTGTTTAATCATACAAGTGCTTATAATAAACATAAAAATCAATGATAATCATGCCATTATATAATTCCGAAAAATTAACGCACTGTACTCATATAATCTATCAGCACTTTAACAAATTTTTGAAATTTATTTTATGTTAAAATGCAAGCACTCTAATTTAAATAAACTCTTATCAAAATTGTTTGATAAATTCCATACATGCTAATAGATTACAATGTCCTTATATGGAAAA
>NW_026909714.1:0-27500 GCF_023558435.1 Drosophila sulfurigaster albostrigata | reverse complement strand
ATACTCTCAAAATACTCGAAAGAGTATTTTTGCGCAGAGTATTGCCAGTGCTGGAAGAATCTGGGTTGATTCCGGATCACCAGTTTGGCTTCAGGCGTTCTCACTCCACCCCGGAACAATGCCACCGTTTAGTCAGAGTGATATTGAACGCATTCGAGGAGAAGAACCGTAATGCTTGACGTGAAGCAAGCTTTCGACAGAGTCTGGCACCCAGGGCTACTGCTTAAGCTTAAGAGAAACCTGCCTCAACCCCATTACGCATTTCTGCAATCTTACCTCGACAACAGAAGCTTTTATGTCAGATGCGGAGATGCGCGATCTACCACAAAAGGTATCGAAGCCGGTGTACCACAAGGCAGCGTCCTAGGCCCTCTATTGTACACGTTGTACACAGCGGACATGACGACACTTTTCAACGAGAACCTATTGGTTGCCACATACACCGATGACACAGCCTTCCTTGCCACAGCACGAACCCCACAGGATGCGTCGGAAATTATACAAAATCAGCTAAACACCATCGAGCCCTGGCTAAGGAGGTGGAACATCTCGGTAAACCCTGAAAAGTCCACGCAAACCACATTTGCACTCCGCAACGGCAATTGCCCGCCTGTCAGTCTTAATGGGGATAATATTCCAGAAAATCCCACGCCCAAATACCTGGGTATGACGCTCGACAGGCGGTTAACATGGCGCACACACATCCTAAGGAAGAGAAAGCAGGCTGAAGAGAGGCTGAAGCAATTCCAATGGCTCATTGGAAGACGCTCGAAGCTTAAAAGCAAACTTAAACTGCTCGTCTACAAAACCATCATTGAGCCAATCTGGACTTATGGCATCCAGCTGTGGGGCACTGCCTGCAAATCAAACTGCAGGAACATCCAAAGGCTGCAGAACAAGGCTCTGAGAATGGTCTCGAACGCTCATCCTTACCATGACAACAGCACCATCCACGAGGTACTCAGGGCTCCCTGGGTAAAAGATGAAATTCGAAAAGTGAGCACAAATTACATCAACAGGCTCCATAACCACCCAAACACATTGGCCATCAACATCTTGGACAACAGCCAAACCGTCAGAAGACTTAAAAGAAAACACCCCCTCGACCTGCCCATGGAGGATGATGATTAGCCCTCCAGAACCCTACCAACCATCTCTTGTGAGAATTTAATCGACAAGGCTGCCTCAAAAAATTTAATTATTGTCCGTACAGACAGATTTTAAATAAATAATTATTGACGAAAAAAAAAAAAAAAAAAAATGTATAGGTTTTGTGACACGTTTTCTACAATGCTTTTATTTTATTTAGTATTGCCATCCAACGTATCTTTTTGTTGCACTAATTTAATAATACAACAGCAAAACTTCATTATTTTTAACTTGTATAATCATATTGCCTTCTATATGATTATTTTCATATATTATTTATATATGACATGCCGGCAAGACTCACTCCATATACATAGTCATATATATTTCACTTGTGAAATATTTCTCATATGACATGCCTGCTCGACATCACCACCCCTATAAAGGTTTTGTGACACGTTTTCTGCAATGCTTTTATTTTATTTAGTATTACCATCTAACGTATCTTTTTGTTGCACTAATTTAATAATACAACAGTAAAACTTCATTATTTTTAACTTTTTTAATCATATTGCCTTCTATATGATTATTTTCATATATTATTTATATATGACTTATGCCGGCAAGACTCACTCCATATACATTGTCATATATATTTCACTTGTGAAATTTTTCTCATATGACATGCCTGCTCGACATCACCACCCCTATATACATAGGTTTTGTGGCACGTTTTCTACAACCAGCTCATTTTACTAAGGTCTACCATCTAATGTAAATTTATGTTGCACTAATTTAATAATACAACAGTAAAACTTCATTATTTTTAACTTTTTAATCATATTGCCTTCTATATGATTATATTCATATATTATTTATATATGACTTATGCCGGCAAGACTCACTCCATATACATAGTCATATATATTTCACTTGTGAAATTTTTCTCATATGACATGCCTGCCCGACCTCACCACCCCTATAGAGGTTTTGTGACACGTTTTCTGCAATGCTTTTATTTTATTTAGTATTATTGAAACTCTATGTGTTCGATTCATTGCGTACGTATATCGATTATTGTAATACTAACCGATTGTAACGATAACTTAACGATGTCAGTCGCAAATAAAATTTCGTAGATAGCAGACGTGCTCGGCGATCTTTTTCTTTCAATACATACACACACACCCAGCCAAACGTAACTTCTACAGGTTATGGGCCCAGGCGCGCGGTGCTTTTGTGTATGTATACGAAAAGTTGGACTTGTTAACGAACAAGGGACGCGACCGAAAGTAAATTTTAATACGATTAAAAATGAATTCCTATACCAAATTGAGAAACTCGAAGAAAAGAATTACGATTCTTGGTGCATTCACATGCGGTGTGTTTTGGTACATGCGGAATTGTGGCAGCTGGCATCGGGTGCTCTGAAGCTCGAGGATGCTAGCGAAGGATTTGATTGGCATGGCAAAGACAGTAAGGCCTTGGCCATGATCACACTAAGTGTGAAAACATCACAGTTGAGCTATATAAAGAACTGTACAACGTCGTTTGCTGCTTGGACAAAACTTAAAGAAGTGCATCTGCCTAGTGGACCAGTACGGAAGGTCGCACTGTACAAGAAGTTGTTGGGACTTAAGATGTCAGAATGTGGAGATGTCAATGGATACTTGCAGACATTTGGAGAAGTGCTTGATCAACTTGCAGGAGTTGGGATACAGATTGGTGACGAGCTACGAGCAATCATTCTGCTTTCCAGTCTTCCAAGAAATTATGAGAATTTCGTGGTGGCGATCGAAACGCGCGACGAATTGCCAAGTTATGAAATTCTATGCATAAAAGTGAAGGAAGAAGTAGAGCGCAAAGCGCAGGCAGAACCGCAAAGCAACAACGAAAAGGCATTCACCGTTACAAATAAGAACAACGGTATAAAGAGGAATTCGACGAAAAACGTAGTTTGCTTTAAGTGTGGCAAGCGTGGTCACAAGAAAGCAGAATGTCGAAGCGAATGCGTGCAAAAGACGAAGGAAAGCACGAGCAAAGAAGACAATAAAATTGTAGTTTGCTATGTGCAGCTGACGCTCATTTTTTTGAACGATCAAAGTGGTGCGTAGACAGCGGAGCAACAAGCCATATGTGTTGCGAAAAGAGCATGTTCACAAAGTTGGAAGAGCACTCCGAGAGGATAGGTCTAGCTGGTGACGGTTTCCTAATTGCAAAAGGAATAGGTCAAGTAAAGCTGAAGACAGATCGATATACGATTGTTATGAACAACGTATTGTATGTGAAAGAGATGAAGGGAAATTTCATGTCGGTTAGTCAAACTGTGGCTAATGGCAATGTAGTACATTTTGGTGAACATCAGGCGAAGATCATACAGAAAGGAGAGTGCATCTTGCTCGTAAAGAAAGTTGGCAGCTTATACGTTTTTGAAGGCAAAACAAGCAAGTGTTTTTGCGCTGGCAAAAATGATGGATCTTTATGGCACAAGCGGTACGGTCATCTCAATTATCGTAGCTTGGAGGATCTAGAGAAAACCACATGGTGCGTGGACTGGAAGGAACAAGCTTCACATCCAATGGGTCATGTGAAACATGCATGCTGAGTAAAATACATACTCAGAAGTTCCCTAAGTCATCTGAACAGAGGGCGAGTGAACTATTGGAACTAGTTCACACTGATGTTTGCGGGCCATTCGATACACAATCGATAGGCGGCAATCGATACTTCTTGACGTTCATCGATGACAAGTCACGGCGCATGTTTGTGTACTTCATCAAAGGCAATGACGAAGTGTTCACGAAGTTCGTTGAATTCAAACAACTTGTTGAACGGCAAACTGGCAAGAATATAAAATGCATTCGCAGCGACAACGGCCGCGAGTATGTAAACAAAGTTTTTGACGAGTACTTGAAGGCGAATGGCATAGCACGGCAACTGACGGTGCCGTACACACCGCAGCAGAACGGAGTTGCGGAGAGGGCAAATCGGACATTAGTTGAGATGTCACGATGCTTGCTGGTACAATCTGGAATGAAGATTTCACTGTGGGGAGAGGCAGTATACACAGCGGTGTATTTGCGAAATCGTTCACCAACTAGCGCACTGAAGAACATGACGCCAATGGAAGCGTGGAATGGTAAAAAACCTTCAATTTCACATTTGAAAGTTTTTGGTTCTTTTGCAGTAGCTTTGGAGAAAGGCCACAGAGGATCAGATCGCTGATGGCGATGGTGTAGACGACGAGGCTAACGTCGGCATAAAAAACGGCAACGGCTCAGACGACGAGGCTAACGTCGGCATAAAAAATAGCAACGGCTCAGACGACGAAGCTAACGTCGGCATAAAAAATAGTGATGGCAGCGATGAGTTCCTCAGCGCAGAGGAAGACGTGCGTGTAGGTCCTGGACGGCCAAGGATAGTTCGCACGGGCATGCGTGGGCGACCTCGTAAGCAGTTTAATCTACTTGGAGCTGCGACTGCTGGCGAGATCACCATCCCCGAAACCTACGAGGAGGCCATTGGAGGAGCTGATGCATTGCTTTGGCGTGAGGCCATGGATAAAGAGCACAAGTCACTGTTGGTAAACGAAACCTGGGAAGTGGCGGAGTTGCCAGAAGGGCAGCGAGCGATCAACTGTAAATGGGTGTATACCGTTAAAAGAGGACCAAGTGGTGAAGTAGAGCGCTACAAAGCAAGGCTGGTGGCAAAAGGTTGCTCACAGCAGTATGGCGTTAATTATAACGAGACATTCTCGCCTGTTTGTAGATTAGAGAGTATGCGGATTGTTTTAGCTCTGGCTGCAGAGTTAAAGTTGCATTTACATCAGATGGATGTTTGCACGGCGTACCTCAACAGCACTTTAACGGATACAGTTTACATGAAAAGACCTGAAGGATACCCCGGTCAATGCGATTCCAAGCAAGTTTTACGTCTAAAGAAGGCCATATATGGCTTAAAACAATCTGGAAGGGAGTGGAACTCCAAGCTGGATGGAGTCTTAACAGGAATTGGTTTCATCTCTTGTGACAACGAACCATGTCTATACAAGAAGAATAACGGAGAACATCTAACGTTAATATTGGTGTACGTAGATGATTTGATTATTGCATGCCAGGATATAGATGAGTTGAAAGCAATCAAGACCAAGATCTCAGAGGCGTTCGAGTGTGTGGACAAGGGTCCATTGCATCAATTTCTTGGAATGGAGATCGGCAGAAAAGGTGAATTAGGCGAAATCACCCTAAGTCAGACGCAGTATATTCAGGAGTTGCTGAAGCGACATAGAATAGAGAGCTGCAGGTCTACAGCAACGCCTTTACAGGCTGGGCACCAGGTAGCTTGCGATAGTAAGGACTGTCGTAGAGTGGATGCCAAGGAGTATCAATCAATCATCGGTGAGCTGATGTGGGTAGCATTGACTACAAGGCCGGACATTTTGCATTCTGTAGCAAAGTTGGCACAACGCAATCAGGATCCACATAGCGAACACATGGCAGGTGTTAATCACGTTTTAAGATACCTGGCATCAACAAGTGAGTTAAAGCTTCATTATAAGAAGTGCGAGCAGGCGCTTGTTGGATACGTTGACGCCGACTGGGGAGGTGATCACTCGGATAGACGTTCGTATACCGGATACGTGTTCTATCTGGCCGGAGGAGCGATTTCATGGAAATCCGAGAAGCAGCACAGCGTGGCACTCAGCAGCCCTGAATACATGGCTTTGTCAGCCGCTTGCAAGGAAGCAGTTGCATTGAAGCGACTATTTATAGAGATTGGCTGCGGTGATGAAAGCACTCCAACCTTTTTGTATGGAGACAACTTGAGTGTACAGCAATTGGCGAAGAATCCAGTCCATCATGCTAGGACTAAGCATATTGATATTCGCCACCACTTCGTAAGAGACGTCGTTAAGGAAGGGCATGTCACTTTGAAATACGTTTCTACAGATTTGATGATTGCCGACATTTTAACCAAGAATCTGCAGAAACTCAAACATACAGAATTTACTAATAAAATGAATTTGAAGTAAATAGTATTTGTAAACGTGCTCGCAATGAGGAAGGGTATTGAAACTCTATGTGTTCGATTCATTGCGTACGTATATCGATTATTGTAATACTAACCGATTGTAACGATAACTTACCGATGTCAGTCGCAAATAAAATTTCGTAGATAGCAGACGTGCTCGGCGATCTTTTTCTTTCAATACATACACACACACCCAGCCAAACGTAACTTCTACAAGTATTACCATCTAACGTATCTTTTTGTTGCACTAATTTAATAATACAACATTAAAACTTCATTATTTTTAACTTTTTTAATCATATTGCCTTCTATATGATTATTTTCATATATTATTTATATATGACATGCCGGCAAGACTCACTCCATATACATAGTCATATATATTTCACTTGTGAAATTTTTCTCATATGACATGCCTGCCCGACCTCACCACCCCTATATAGGTTTTGTGACACGTTTTCTACAACCAGCTCATTTTACTAAGGTCTACCATCTAATGTATCTTTATGTTGCACTAATTTAATAATACAACAGTAAAACTTCATTATTTTTAACTTTTTAATCATATTGCCTTCTATATGATTATTTTCATATATTATTTATAAATGACATGCCGGCAAGACTCACTCTATATACATAGTCACATATATTTCACTTGTGAAATTTTTCTCATATGACATGGCTGCCCGACCTCACCACCCCTATATAGGTTTTGTGACACGTTTTCTACAACCAGCTCATTTTACTAAGGTCCACCATCTAATGTATCTTTATGTTGCACTAATTTAATAATACAACAGTAAAACATCATTATTTTTAACTTTTTAATCATATTGCCTTCTATATGATTATTTTCATATATTATTTATATATGACATGCCGGCAAGACTCACTCCATATACATAGTCATATATATTTCGCTTGTGAAATTTTTCTCATATGACATGCCTGCCCGACCTCACCACCCCTATATAGGTTTTGTGACACGTTTTCTACAATGCTTTTATTTTATTTAGTATTACCATATAACGAATCTTTTTGTTGCACTAATTTAATAATACAACTTCATTATTTTTAACTTTTTTAATCATATTGCCTTCTATATGATTATTTTCATATATTATTTATATATGACATGCCGGCAAGACTCACTCCATATACATAGTCATATATATTTCACTTGTGAAATTTTTCTCATATGACATGCCTGCTCGACATCACCACCCCTATATAGGTTTTGTGACACGTTTTCTACAACCAGCTCATTTTACTAAGGTCTACCACCTAATGTATCTTTATGTGGCACTAATTTAATAATACAACAGCAAAACTTCATTATATTATCATCAATAATTTGTATTAAATACAAGTACAATCGTAAATTGTTTAACTTTGTTTAAAATTTTTGTCAAAGTTGAAATCATATGTCAGTTCAATAAAAATTCACCAAGTCCAAAAAATGTTTTCTCAAGTTTAACTCGAATTCTTATTTTAGTATATTAATAAACTGTATTAAATGCTATTTAAAAGTTTTTCATTCAATTTTCACATGTTGAAATTTTTTGTCAATGTTGAACTCATATCTCGGTAGAGCCTCATATCATATGGCTGCAGTTCAATAAAAATTCACCAAGTCCAAAAAATGTTTTCTCAAGTTTAGCTCGAATTCTTATCTTAGTATATTAATAAACTGTATTAAATGCTATTTAAAAAGTTTTTCATTCAATTTTCACATGTTGAAATTTTTGTCAATGTTGAACTCATATCTCGGTAGAACCTCATATCATATGGCTGCAGTTTAATAAAAATTCACCAAGTCCAAAAAAAATTTTTCTCAAGTTAAATTCAAAATCTTATCTCATTATATTAATAAACTGTATTAAATGCTATTTAAAAAGTTTTTTATTCTATTTTGACATGTTGAAATTTTTTGTCAAAATTGAACTTATAAGTTTTTCATGTCTTAATTTGCGCCACCAATATGATGGCGTTCTTTTGCTACCAAACATATTAAACTTAAAATACGCAAGTATTCTGTACACATATATATATATATATATCATATATCATGTATATTTTTAATTTTCGCCACTAATATGATGCCGTCCTTTTGCTACCAAATAAATATGTATAACTAACACATACTAAATAAATGCATATTTAAAATATGCAAGTATTTTGTACACATAGATATACTATGCATATTCTTAATTTTCGCCACTAATATGATGGCGTCATTTTGCTACCAAATAAATATATATTACCAACGCATAATAAATAAATGCATATTTAAAATACGCAAGTATTTTGTAAACAAATTTTCGCCACTAATATGATGGCGTCCTTTTGGCTACCAAATAAATATATATTACCAACGCATAATAAATAAATGCATATTTAAAATATGCAAGTATTTTGTACACATAGATATACTATGCATATTCTTAATTTTGGCCACTAATATGATGGCGTCATTTTGCTACCAAATAAATATATATTACCAACGCATAATAAATAAATGCATATTTAAAATACGCAAGTATTTTGTAAACAAATTTTCGCCACTAATATGATGGTGTCCTTTTGGCTACCAAATAAATATATATTACCAACGCATAATAAATAAATGCATATTTAAAATATGCAAGTATTTTGTACACATAGATATACTATGCATATTTTTAATTTTCGCCACTAATATGATGGCGTCCTTTTGGCTACCAAATAAATATATATAATTAACGCATACTAAATAAATGCATATTTAAAATATGCAAGTATTTTGTACACATAGATATACTATGCATATTCTTAATTTTCGCCACTAATATGATGGCGTCCTTTTGCTACCAAATAAATATATATTACCAACGCATAATAAATAAATGCATATTTAAAATACGCAAGTATTTTGTAAACAAATTTTCGCCACTAATATGATGGCGTCCGTTTGGCTACCAAATAAATATATATTACCAACGCATAATAAATAAATGCATATTTAAAATATGCAAGTATTTTGTACACATAGATATTACTATTCATATTTTTAATTTTCGCCACTTATATGATGGCGTCCTTTTGGCTACCAAATAAATATATATAATTAACGCATACTAAATAAATGCATATTTAAAATATACAAGTATATTTTGTACTCATTGATATATTATTTATTTATATGTATATATAATATATTCATATATTATATAAATATTCTTCTTATATGCGTAATTGTATAACATAATTATGCATACAATTTTGCATATTTATATATATAAACATATATACGTTTCCATATATACATCATACATATAATATTTTTTATGTATGCCTTAAACATATATATTTTATCGAATCGTCAAGCAAAGGATAAGCTTCAGTGGATCGTAGTATGGCAGCTGCTCAACCACTTACAACACCTTGCCTGTTATAAAAGTCGTTTACAATTGATTCAAGGCTTTGTCATTGTATTAAATAATGTTTTAATATATAACTAGCGCGGCACCAGGTGATCGAAGATCCTCCCAATTTACTATGTTATATGTAACATTGGCATCACATCCATCGTCGTCTATTAAATGAATAATAAACTTTTAATGGTTTAGAAGTCATACAATGCAAATTGCCCCTTATTTATCATTGCAGTCCAGCACGGATACGACCTTAGAGGCGTTCAGGCATAATCCAACGGACGTAGCGTCATACCACTGTTCGCTCGAACAAGTATTGTGCCATTGGTCCGTACCTGCGGTTCCTCTCGTACTACGCAGGAATGCTGTCGCAACAACGTTTTGTCATTAGTAGGGTAAAACTAACCTGTCTCACGACGGTCTAAACCCAGCTCACGTTCCCTTGCATGGGTGAACAATCCAACGCTTGGTGAATTTTGCTTTACAATGATAGGAAGAGCCGACATCGAAGGATCAAAAAGCGACGTCGCTATGAACGCTTGGCCGCCACAAGCCAGTTATCCCTATGGTAACTTTTCTGACACCTCTTGTTAAAAGCTCTTTAAACCAAAAGGATCGATAGGCCGAGCTTTTGCTGTCCCTGTGTGTACTGAACACCGAGATCAAGTCAGCATTTGCCCTTTTGCTCTATGTGTTGTTTCTGTCCGCACTGAGCTGGCCTTGGGACACCTCCGTTATTATTTGGGAGATGTACCGCCCCAGTCAAACTCCCTACCTGGCAATGTCCTTGAATTGGATCATACCTGAGTAATTGGAGTTATACCAAATTTTTAATTTAAGAATACATAAATGCACTCTCTCATTAATGAATTTGTTTGCGATTATATAACAAACTCGTGATACTTTGATCAAGAAGCTTGCATCAAAATCCAATACCATAAGATATAATAAATATATCCGTATAATGGCTAGGAAATGATACACGTTCCATTTAATCAAGTAAGTAAGGAAACAATAAGAGTAGTGGTATTTCATTGTCGATACTAAACCGAAATTTAATATCTCCAACTTATTCTACACCTCTTATGTCTCCTTACACTGCCAGATTAGACACAAGCTCAAAGGGGCTTCTTTCCCCGCTAATTATTCCAAGCCCGTTCCCTTGGCTGTGGTTTCGCTAGATAGTAGATAGGGACATGGAATTTGGTAGATTAACGTGAGCACCTGCCATGTTGGCTCTATCTCACGGTGCGCAGCACAGACTATTCAATTTAAGCGTCGAATCAGCGCCCCCTTGGAGCAATTCGCGGGTACACATTGAAGAGCCAACTGTTTGGGTTGGCTCAACCTCCTGTGTGAGGAGCGAGGCCCATCTAAAACCTCTTCCGATCTATGGTATCACGGCAACCGGTTGTATTACGCAACTCCACGTCGAGCACTCCACTCTATCCGCATTTGGATGGTAAACCACAGACACCACGATACTCCCGAAAGGGCCGCAACCAAATACCAGGACGGACATATGTCCGCGGGCACCTGGATCCCGTGGTACCAGAAAAACCTCCAGTCAGGTTTCGTACCACAAAGGTACTACCAATTTTAACTCCAAACAGTTACGGGTTGGTGGCCCAGGTGGAAACATCAAACATACAACATACATACGCTCCGATTCATTGCAACCCCACATTCATACATCCCGATTCACGCCTGCCTACCTAACATTCCCATTCCCCTCATGCATACATTATTCACACAATCATTCATTCCTGCCTCCAGGAACGCTCATCCGCCGTCTCGCAAATACAATGCGGGCAAACTCATTCAAATTACCTACACAAGTACTAGTGGAGTGATTGACTTACGTCAAACCCACCACCAGTCTGCCTAATCCCTAGCTCATCCATCACACGTATATCGCTATACAGTGGGCATTCACACAACACATGCATGGCAGTCTCCGCTGCCAAACCGCAGCGGCATTCCGGACTATCGCACAGGCTTCTCGGATGCAAGAATGCATTGAGAGAACCATGGCCAGTCAACAAGAATCCGAGACTCAGATTAAATCTGAAGTCTGGACGGTCTGCAGTGAACTTGACATCACGAATAAATTCGCGAGTCACCCGCCCATTCACACTTGCATCCCACCTGACCTGCCAGTCAGACAGAACACACTCTTTCAATAACTTCTTACAGCTATCCACTGCTAAGCTATTTACGTCCCTATCAAATAACCACTCATCCCGCAGCAATGGCAGCCACCTCTTAATCTTGAACATCAAGGCTCTACGCCTGACTTCCAAGTCAAGAGGGGCTGCACCAAGCAATACCTGCAAAGCTTCCGTAGAAACAGTGCGGCACACAGGCAGACAACCTAAAAGAATCACACGCTGGCAAGCCAGCACTTTCTTTCTGCCCACAACAGTATTTGCTGCCTCATACCACACAGACGACCCATATGCTGCACATGCAACAAATAGGCCGCTGTATATGGTACGCACAGCTCGTCTGCTAAGTCCCCAATCACTCCGCAAAATGCGACGCACCTGTCCAACCACACTAAACAACCGCGCCCTGAGACCGGTGAGATGCGGCATAAAGCACATCCCCTCACCGAAAGTAATGCCAAGGTACCGAACCTCAGTCACATACTATAAGCTAACGTCGTTTAGTCTGACAACTGGAGGCCGACTGGCAGACAATTTACCCTTGAGTAACATTGCCACCGTCTTATCCGCTGCCAAACCGACGCCGACACTGTCGCCCCAATCGCAAACAATGCGCAAGCACTCCCTAGCACCTGCCTCAATCTCGGAGCGCGATTGCCCCTCAATCAAAATGAGCAGATCATCCGCATACGCACAACACTTGCAGCGCAATTCGAGTTGCCGCAGTAAGGAGTCCATCATTAGGTTCCATATAAATGGACCACAGATGGATCCTTGCGGACAGCCACGAACTACATCCACAGTGACACTCTCACATTTTCCTATTGCTGTCGCACGCCTGCCAGAAAAGTAGCTCTTCCATAGAGCCATCTCTCGCTCAATTTTCTTAACACACTTGCCCAGCTAAGGTGGTCAAACGCACCCCAAAAATCTACAAAAATGCCTAAGAAGGTGATGCCCCGATAAGATCGAGGATTACTCCTGATCTTATCGGGCGACTTCAAGAGCACTACCATCTTTGCACATTTCCATTCACTGGGAAAGTATCCCTCATTCACACACCTTTCATACAATGCATACACATACTCTGGAATCGAAATCCAAACACATTTACATATTTCCCCAGTGAAACCATCCATGCCGGGCGACTTTCTCGACTTTAACCTCTTAAAAGCCGTCCCCAATTCAGCTTCGGAGCGGTTCAACAGGTTGCTCCACATGTAGTGGAGCCTCCTGTCTCTCCTCTCGCGGGAAGAACACATTCAGCAAAGCATTCATACAATCCTTCCATGCCGTTAGCTGAAGGTCTCCGACATGTAAGTTGCCTAAACTAAGCTCCCTGCCTTTCCCTCTCGCTATTTGATAAACACGACCCCAGGGATCATGCTTATTGCGATCTACAAAATCACGCCATTCCGCTTCTTTCACACGTACAAGCATTTCCTTGTACTCATTCATACACCTACTATACTCTCGCCTTAGCTGAGCAGCGCTATCGGCATTGGATATTCTCGCTCTTTGGAAACGTTTCCGCACAGTTCGAAGTATCCTACGCTTAGCACTCAACTCACTCGTCCACCACTTAACACGCTTAAGATTCACCTTGCGGTGTCTCCGAAGCATGCTATCATTCACACCCGTCATCCACCTATTCACACACATGACCTGCTCGTCAACACTCATTGCACTGAAGGTGCTAAGCGGAACTTGCGTTGCCGCCTCACATATGAACAGCCCATATTGGGCCCAATTCACACCACAAGTGCTCCACGAATTACCCCCAACACTTTCATTCGTTGTGGGAGTATATGCAAACACAATCTCAATTGGATTGTGATCACTTATACCTACCCCACCTAAAACACTCCACTCAAAATGAAACACACGCATTGCTGCTTTATTCACAAGGGTGACGTCAATGTCACTTTTCCCGTTCGGACCATCAAAGGTATACCACACGCTGGGTTGATTAACGACCCGAACATCTTGGGACACGGCCCACTCGGCTAGCGTTTCACCCCGCCTGTGGTTCTGATACCCAGACGAGTGTCTGGGCATCTTACTGAACCACACGGGGGACGACGCATTCGCATCAATACCAAGGATGATCGGATCGCTACTCGCCAGTAGTAGCACCTCATCCATGTACGCTATATACGGTACGAGGGATTCCCCGAACGCGCAATACACACTCACAACTAACACCCTGCCAAAATTGCCATTAAGGCACACACACACCCCCCAGTCGGTAGAACACATCAGAGTGCATTCAATACCAACATCATTCACCACCACCGCAGCCTTGGCCCTGCTGTCAGTGAACACGCGCATGTGCGCGGGTAATCCACGTACGCAACCATCGGTTGCATACGGCTCCTGCAGCAGGGCCACTACACTGCCTCTCTCACACATCATTTCGCCCACATCTCACATAATTGCATATGACCGCTGGCAGTTCAACTGAAGGACTTTGCTAGCCATATTAATGTCTAGCGTTGGCCCTCGCGACAATCGCACTATATATCGGGCAAGCCAGAGACATCATAAGATGCTCCGAAGGCTGCCCTTTAAAAGCACAATTCCGGCAACTAGGTGCATTGGTACACTTAGCTACCCGATGGCCCACTTGACCACAGCGCCGACAGACATCGTGCTTGGCCCTGCAGTCCGCTACCTTGTGGTCGAAGCCCAGGCAACGGAAGCAGCTCAGAACCGGGTCAAAGTTCCTCAAGCGGAATGAAAACCACTTGATGTAGCAGCGGCCAACATCGAGCAGAGTTTGCATGGCCATGCCATCGCCCTCCAACACAACATTGACCGACGCTGACCCACCAGTCACAGGCCATGGCTTGCTCACCATACGGACGCCTTTCTTGAAGCGCTCATGAGACATGCTGTCCTTGAGGTTCATCTCGTAAAGATCACTCATGAATTCGTCAGGAGTAATCTGCGAGTGAACGCCCGTCACCACAATTTTGGCCCCAGTTTGACATTCACACTCACTTCCAGCCCCACCTCTTTAAATTTCGCGTTTCCTGCGATCACTCTCCGCTCTGCAACGGATGGAGTGCGAATAATCGCACCACCATCCCGAAGAGGACGAACCTCGTGCACCCGTACACCCAGGGTTGGACCTACCTCCTTCACCACCTGATCAACCACTTCCTTTGAGGTCTTCGCAGTCAGTCGAGGCAACATATCTCTACTGGCTTAGGTCTCGGCGTCTCCGGGGTAGACGGCGCTGCCGACTGGAACCGCCTTTGGCAACCGGTGCACGCAGCGGAGCACCCCCGCTAACCGGCGCTGGCACTCGGAAAGGCCCATTGGAGGGGCCGCTACTCGCATGAGCGCGAGCCTCCTCCAACCGTCCTCGGAGACGCTCATTTTCCGCCATCTGCGAAAACAGCGGCATCTCCATTTCCGCTAGGTAGTCAACTACACTAACCAGCGCCTTGCCTTGCATTCCACAATCAGCAACAACGAGCGTGAGCACGTCCTTACTGATCGCCTTCATTTTCTCTACTGGGCTTCCCTTGCGCATCATTGGCCCTGGCTTGCTCAATGGAGCAACCAACGCCTCTGCTGCCTTTTCAGCCGCCCTAAACTCCTCAAGCATACTCCCCAATGAGCACATCGGGGTCGAATCTGCCGACACCAGATTCTCCTCAGCCACGCTAAGCATGCTAGTAGCAGCGCTGACACCACCACTAGCGGCTCCCATACACTCAGCACCTAACCCAGCATCAGCAAAAGAAGCTAAAGAAGCTGCCTTCTTCAGTTTCCTTGCTGACGCCGAACCCGCCTTCCGCTTAACCTTCCCGTCAGCCACCGAAGGGAGGTCGTCCGTCGACGCACCACTCCCCCCAGCACCAACGGCCGGCTTGCACGCTGGCATCTAAAACTTTTTTGCAAGTCTTAAAAATACTCAACTGTACTCACCAGAAAGTAGGTCACTCGAAACTAAGCTACTTTAAGAGCGCTTAAAATAAGCACACGCACGCACACACTCGCAACGACGCGCGACGATTTTCCCACGCCGCTCACACGCACACAGCGAATGAGGAGCACAAAGCGCACACGCGAAACTTTTACCGCTAACTGAGAGATAACAAATAACTGTTATCGCAAAAACACTACGAAATGCAGGCACCCGCTAACACGTCTGTTCAGCTCGACAGTTGAAACCAGACTGAGTAGATAGGGACATAAAGACGAGTGTTTTACGTGTGCACCTGTCACAAGTGACTTATCACACGGTGCCCGAGCACAGGGATACAATTTAAGCGTCGAATCAGCGCCCCCTTGGAGACTCTCCGCAGGTACACACTGAAGCACCAGCTGTTTGGGCTGGGTACTTCCTTCTGTGTGGGGAGCGAGGCCCACCTAAAACCTCTTCCGATTTTTGGTTATCGGCAACCGGTTGTATTACGCAACTCCACGTCGAGCACTCCGCTCTCTCCGCATTTGGATGTAAACCACAGCCACCACGATGCTCCCGAAGGGCCACAACCCGTGCCAGGACGGACAAAAGTCCGCGGGCTCCTGGCTCCCGTGGTACCAGAAGACCTCCGGTCAGGTTTCGTACCACAAGGGTACTACCAATTTAACTCCAAACAGTTAGCGTTGGTGACGCACCTCAAGAATCGCTTCGTACGATAAGTGGAGGTCCACTGTGGTGAAATTCCAAGACCCGTCATCCACACGGGTGAGTCAGTTTTAGCTATAAGCTCGGGACTGACGGCCCAGCTACCCCGTTTAGTCGTCTCGTACGACAAGCAGAGGTGCACTGTGGTGGAATTCTAAGACCCGCCAACCACACAGGTGAGGCCAGTTTTAGCTTTTCAGCTCGGGACTGACAGCCCAAAAGGAAAAATTATCCGTTTAGTCGCCTCATACGACAAGCAGGGATAAGCTGTGGAGGAATTCTAAGACCCGCCAACCACACGGGTGAGACAGTTTTAGCCTTTCAGCTCGGGACTGCCGGCCCATTCGTCGCCTCCTGATACAACAATTGCCGACGCCTTGCGAACACGGCATCGGCAAATGTTTGCAATAGCTGCATCCTCTCCTGTGTCGCCACCGCTCCAGAAACCCTCCAGACGCCATGCAGGTATTCGATCCCAAGTCCATCGAGGTGACGCAAATCTGCATATATGGGGCATACACACAGAACGTGCAGCGCATCTTCGCTATCCGCACCGCATAGACATGCAGGCGTTCCGCTTAGATGTCTCTCATGCAGAAATGCATTCAGCGATCCATGGCCTGTCAGCAGGAATCCAGCACGTAGGCTGAAACCGAAGTCTCGCCTGCTGAAGACGAACCCAGCATCCGGGATAAAAAAGATGAGTCACCCGGCCGGGTTCATCACCATTATCCCATCTGCTTTGCCACTCCTGCAGCATACGGTCGTCCAGCATCGCCATCTTCTGCTTGTGATCAAGACCCGACAGATCTTGACCAAACAGCCAGTTGCTCTCCTCCAGCGGGTGATCGCGCTTGAGTTTGAAACTGATTGCCAATTTCTTGGCAGCCAGATCAAACGGGGGAACACCAGCAAGAACTTGCAGTGCCACAGTGGACACTGTACGGCACACCGGTAGGAATCCAAGAAGGATGCGCCTTTGGCAGGACAATAGGTGCCTCCTGGCCCCTACTCTCATCGCCGTGGCATACCACACTGAGGCACCAAAAAGCGCACAAGGCACCATGAGTCCAGTGTAAATGGTCCGCTTGGCACGGGGACTGATCCCCCCAGTCGACCCGTAGTACGCGTGCCAAAACACCAACGACTCCGCTCAGCCGATCACGTAAAGACGCGATATGCGGGTTGAAATTCAACCGCTCGCCGACCGTGATGCCCAGATACCGATATTTGTCAGCGTAGGGCAAACTTGCTCCAGCAAGCAGCAGCTCCTATTAGCCGATAATTGGCCTTTCAGCAACATGACAGCCGTCTTACTGGTGGAGACGGACACGCCTACCTCTGTTCCCCAAGCTCCTACGATGGACATGTACTCCGCTCCTTTCGACTCCAGATCGTTTCGGGAGTTTCCCTCAACGAGAAGCAGCAAGTCGTCTGCATACGCGCTCAGTTTGCACAAAGTCTCCAAGCGCCGAAGAAGCACATCCATCATGAGGTTCCAAATGAATGGACCACTGATGGAACCCTGTGGGCAACCTCTGGTCACCGGCACAGATGCTTCCTCGTATCTGCTGACGATGCACGCACTCCTGCCAGAGAAGAAGCTTCGCCACAAGCTGGCTTCTCGGCAGCCAGAGTCGATCAGCCGGCGTAGCACAGCATCCCTCTCCACGTGGTCAAATGCTCCTTTGAAATCCACGAAGATTCCGAGTACATATCTTGCCGGGCTGGCGTCGACAGTACTCTTCACGTGTCTCCAGGCATCCTCCACACAGCGTCCAGGTTGAAATCCAAATTGCCATCTGAAGCCCTCTGGGAGCATGTCCTTCATTCGGCTGACCATGATAGCCTCGAGCACCTTACCAAAGACTGGTAGCAGACATATACCACGATAAGAGCCAGGATCGCTCCTGTCCTTATCGGGCCCCTTGAGAAGTGGCACAACGCGCGGGTGTTTCCACTCAGAAGGAAATGTCCTTCGGCTAAACAGCGGGAATACAACGCTGTAAGATGCTGAGGAATAGCACGCCAAACCTCCTTACAGAACACTCCAGTGATGCCGTCCATTCCAGGCGAGCGTCTGCTCCGAAGCCTGGCGACACAAGCACTCACTTTGTACTCGTCGAGTGTGGGCGGAAGCACATCTGGGATGGCAATCGGTGCATTCGACTCCGCAACAGGGAAGAAGTTACGGAGGAGCACTCGCGCACAGTCGTGCCATGTTACGACTGGCTCGCCATTTACCCGTAGGCAGCCCAACTCGGAATTCCGTTTGTGACGTCGGCAAATCCTGTAGACATGCCCCAGGATCATCCCGATTTTCTCCAACGAAGCGACGCCAGTTGTCCTCCTTTGCCGACAGAATAAGCTTCTTGTACTGACCCACGGAGATCCGCAGGTCAGTAGCAAGTCGCCCTGCTTCATCGCTGCCACGACGACGAGCATTCTGTAGCCGCCGCCTCAGTCTCCTGACCTCTCGGCGCTTCGTACTGAGGTTGGCATTCCACCAGACCACTTTCCGAACGGCTCTCGGCTGCCTGCGTTCAAATACATGGTCGCATACACTGTGCACCAGTGCACGCGTTGCAGACACCTGGTCATCAATGGACATCTCCGTGTAGTCCTGCGGGAATTCCTCAAGCTTGCATACAAGCTCACCACGGAACGACTGCCAACGTGCATTGGAGAGTTCCAGGACGGAACAGGAGCATCGCTCTCAACTGTGTCTCTGGGGTCTCGCGTCACCTCAACACAAATCGTGTTGTGGTCACTGAGTTCCCACTCGTCCACTCTCCAGTCATATGTGGCCCACATAAGCGCTGCTTCGTTGGCAATCGTGACGTCGATATCACTCCGTCCGCGGTGATTATCGAACGTATACAAACTACTGACCTCATTTAGCACGCCGGCTCGGGATTCTTGAATCCATTCGGTCAGCAGCTCACCCCTTCGGCGGTTCAAGTCGCCACGAGCACGCTCGAGCGATTTGCTGAACCACAAGGGGACACTGCATTCGCATCCATGCCACAAATAACCGGATTGCTACCAGCCAGTAGTAGCACGGAATCTAGATACGCAAGATACGGTTCCAAATCAGTGTTGTATTGGCAGTACACGGAGCTCAGGAAGATTGAGCCAAATCTTCCAGTGACACTCACGCATACGCCAAAGTCCGTGATGAGCGACTCAATAGGCATACAGATGGCATCCGGGTCGTCCAAGAAGATGGCAGCCTTCAAACGCCGATCAGCAAACACACGCATCCCGGCTGGAATGCCCGTAATGCCGTGCTTTCTGTCGACGTATGGTTCCTGCACCAAAGCGAACATGTGGCGGGAGTCTCGCACCCGAGTTGCAAACTCAATTGTAGCGGCTCGACCTCGACCACAATTAGCTTGGATGAAGCTAAACATTTTAATGTCTAGCTTGCACCCTCGCCAAGACCGCACCATATATTGGGCACGTCTCCGACAGCATGTAATGCCCGGAGGGAAGCCCCTTGAAACGGCAGTTTCGGCAGTCCACCGGGCTAGCACATTTCGACGCTACATGGCCGGTCTGCCCGCATTGGCGGCATACTTCGTTTTTCAATCGGCATTGCGCAACCTTGTGGTCGAATCCCATACAGCGATGACACGCGTAAGTACGGACGAGCGACCTACAGCGGAACGAAAACCACTTGATGTAGACCCAACCGGTCTTATCAAGCACCGCTTGCGCCTTTTCGTCACATTCGAGTGTCAGATTGACTCTGACACCGTCAGTGACCGACCACGGCTTCGGCGCCATATGCACCATCTTCTTGAAGGCCGACGGCGAGAACTCCTCCTTGAAGTGGTTCTCATAGAGCTCGTCCATGAAGACTTCAGGTATAATCCCAGTGTCCACGTCGAACACGGTGATTTTCGACCTCACTCCACGGTTGGGCTCAACCTCCAGTCCGACCTCGTTGAATTTCGCGTTGGCCACCACTTTGTTCATCTCGTTTCTCGACGGCGTACGAATGACGGCGCCACCGCGCTTAAATTCACGGTCTTCGTGAACTCTAACGCCCAGAGCTGGAGCAACTTGGCTCATCACCTTATCGGCAATCTCCTTGCCCGACACTGTCGGGTCCTTGCTCGTCACTACAGCCGACCACGTTTCCACGGGCTTTCTGGCTGCAGGAGCATTTTTCGGTGCGGCCATCGGGGCGACGCCGGAGACAGGCCGTAAAGGCGCAGCAGCTGGTCGGCACAACGCAACCTTCGTCTCCAAGACGGCGTTTCGCACAGCTGTCGCGGTCACCAGCTCACTAAGCCGGGCAGTTGCCTCCAGAACGGCGATGGCCGCTTCCGGCGCCAGTCCAGCGCGCAGCACAGCGGACCTCACCGTCTGGTCTACACCCGCCAGCTGAGCCAATACGGCATCAGACCCTTCCTTCACCACACTGGCAGCAACAAAACTACCAGCAGGAGCTGGACAGGCAGGCGCGCTCAGTCGGGCGACAGCGGCCACCGTAGCGGGTGCAGGGGCGGCAGTAGCAGCAACTCCAGCGGCGACTCCAGCGGCGACTCCAGCGGCGACTCCAGCGGCGGTTCCAGCGGCAACTTCGTTGGCGGCTGCTCCATCGGCGTTGCCCCCAATAAAGGAGACAGCCAGCCGCTTGGCAGAGGATGCATCGTCGCTGCCAACCAGGTTGGGCGACGATACAGCCTTGCCTCGCGGCTTTCTGCCTCGCTTCCCGCGTGGACGATCGTCCGAGACGGACATCTCGCTCGTATCGCTGCATACACTGGCGCTTGATCTCGTGTCCATCATGGCGCCAACGGTTCGCAGTTTAAACTGCGCAAGCAGTTAAACCGCGCAAGCAGTAAACCACACACACTCGCAAGCAGTACACAGAAAGCAGTAAACCACACAAGCAGTGCACGCAAGCAGTTCAATGTGAGCAATTCGCTTAATGCAGTTCAAATTAAATCAGTTCAGCTAAAGCAGTTCAAATTAAAGCAGTTCATAAAGTAAACATTGCAAGCGTACACCTGTTGCAAGCAGTACACCCGCGGCAAGCAGTGTACTCAAGCAGTTCAAATCGCTCAGCTTTTGTCCGCGACGAAAACAATAAGCTCTTGCACATTCACTATTTACAGTAATTACAATTACTGTAAACAAAACACCGTAACTTCGTTTGTTTACTATCTCGGCGACAATTACGAAAGTACCGCAATTTCTTCAACGAGAACAGCGCGCACGTCTGCTCTGGTGCTTTAAGAGCACTTAAAGCAAGCACACGCACGCACACACTCGCGACGGCGCGCGACGACTTTCCCATGCTACTCACACGTACACAGCGAACGAGAAGCACAAAGCGTACACGCGAAAATTCACCGCTGTTCGAAATACAACAAATAACTGTTATCGCAAAACAATACCAAATGCAGGCACCCGCTAACACGTCTGTTCAGCTCGACAGTTGAAACCAGACTGAGTAGATAGGGACATGGAATTTGGAAGATTAACGTGAGCACCTGCCATGTTGGCTCTATCTCACGGTGCGCAGCACAGACTATTCAATTTAAGCGTCGAATCAGCGCCCCAATGGAGCAATTCACGGGTACACATTGAAGAGCCAACTGTTTGGGTTGGCTCAACCTCCTGTGTGAGGAGCGAGGCCCATCTAAAACCTCTTCCGATCTATGGTATCACGGCAACCGGTTGTATTACGCAACTCCACGTCGAGCACTCCACTCTATCCGCATTTTGATGGTAAACCACAGCCACCACGATACTCCCGAAAGGGCAGCAACCAAATACCAGGACGGACATATGTCCGCGGGCACCTGGTTCCCGTGGTACCAGAAAACCTCCGGTCAGGTTTCGTACCACAAAGGTACTACCAATTTTAACTCCAAACAGTTACGGGTTGGTGGCCCAGGTAGAAACATCAAACATACAACATACATACGCTCCGATTCATTGCAACCCCACATTCATACATCCCGATTCACGCCTGCCTACCTAGCATTCCCATTCCCCTCATGCATACATTATTCACACAATCATTCATTCCTGCCTCCAGGAACGCTCATCCGCCGTCTCGCAAATACAATGCGGGCAAACTCATTCAAATTACCTACACAAGTACTAGTGGAGAGTGATTGACTTACGTCAAACCCACCACCAGGACGACCCAACATTGCAGTGGCTGCAAGCGACCGTACCCAAACTGGACGGGCTGTGGGAGGGGGCCAAGCTGGACGTGGTGGACAGGAATAATATTCCGTCCATGCCGAAGACGAAAGTCCTTTTCCCAATAGTTGTTCAGGGAGAGCGGGCGCTTCAGCTGCTTAAAAAGCAGAACCCGGCCATACCGACGAGTGATTGGTCCGTGCTGAAGGTCGATGAACCTTTACCCAGTGGTGGGCAGCACGTGATCATTCAGATCAACAAGGAGGCCGAGGATCTGCTATACAAGCGCAATGGGAAGATGGCGTGGGGCTTAGGAGCGTGTACCTTCGCCTCAAAAAACGTCATCCCAACGACCAGGACACACACACGCTGGGGTTAGGGGAGGTTGAGGCAGATCTCGGTCTCGAGAGCGTGACCGACGCCACCCAGAACCTCAGCCTGACTGACAAGACGGAGGAGGTGGGGAGGAACTGTCCATGCAGACGGGCCCCCGCGAGTTTGCTAACCTCTAATGAGTGTGCTGCAACTCAACCTCCATAAATCCAAAACGGCTTCGGCGGAGCTACTCCTTGCCCTGGAGGAAGTGTCCGCCTACGCGGCTTTGGTCAAAGAACCGTGGATAGCGTCGGGCAACACGGTGGCTGGACTGAAGTCGCCTAACTATGATTTATACGTCCCGACATTGGTAAGCAGATCGAGAACTGCCATCCTTGTAAAGAAGGGGCTAAAAGCTCATCTACTACCTAATTACAGCAATGACGATCTAACCGTGGTGGTGCTGGAGAGCCGTGAAGGATGTTTGCTGCTGGCATCCTGTTATATGGCCCACGACAAGCCGGCTCCACCTGACGAGCTGCGGAGGCTGGTGGACATGGTCTGCTCCTCCAAGAAGCATATTATTATCGGAACGGACGCCAACGCCCACCATAGCGTCTGGGGAAGTCCCGACATCAATGATAGGGGTGAGTCAGTTCTTGATTTTATCCTTAACCATAAGCTTAGACTAGCCAACAGGGGTGAGGTATCTACCTATGTAGGTCCCACCTCCAGTAATGTGCTGGACCTAACGATTTCAACTGAGTGTACCAATGTTGAAGAGTGGAGGATCCTGGATAGACCCTCCTTCTCGGACCATAAGTACATTCAATTTACCATTCCTTTTAACAGGGTACCTGCGGCTCAGCCGTTCAGAAATCCCCGTAACACGAACTGGGCGAAATTCTCTAGCCTTGTTTCCAAGTCTCTTGGTTCGCCGGGTAACATCAACTCGGTACAGGACCTAGAAACTACTGTCAATGTCCTTTCAGCAGGACTACTTTCAGCGTTTCGCCAATCTTGTAGACTCTCAAGACCGACGAGAAGATCGAAGCCACCCTGGTGGAACCCAGATCTCTCATCGCTACGTGGGGAGCTTACTAGCATGTTTCAACTTGCTAAGAAGGCGGACAACGAATATGTCTGGGACGAGTATAGGTCTCTCCTGAAGTCGTACAAGAAGATGATCCGATCATCCAAAAGGTCTTCATGGAGAACCTTTTGCTCGGACCTGGATAACATCAAAGACACCTCCAGACTGAGGAAGCTGCTGTCCAAGCAGGCTTCCAGTCCCAGTCTGCTCAAGTCGGGCGATGGAGCGTGGACGGAGAGCAGTGCTGAAACTCTGGAAGCACTGCTCTCAACTCATTTCCCGGGATGTATTGGAATAGGGAACAGTGACTGGCAGCTCTTTCCTAGTCTCCCAGCTATGAGACCACCTGCCGGTCTAATTACAGACAACAAAATAATTTGGGCTATCGACTCCTTTGCGAAGGTCAGGTCGCCCGGTCTCGATGGACTTTCGCCAGCAATGCTGCAAGCCAGCAAGCCCACGATTGTTCCGTGGCTTACGGGTATCTATTCGGCGTGCCTCGCATGGGGGCATATCCCCACTCTTTGGAGGACCTCGAAAGTCATTTTCCTGCCCAAGGCGGGCAAATGCAGTCATGTGGTCCCAAATGACTTTCGGCCTATCAGCCTAACCTCTTTCTTGCTAAAAACATTGGAAAAGCTACTTGATTTGCACATCAGAAGCAACTCAATGCATCTGTTGTCCCCAAATCAGCATGCGTATACAAAGGGCAAGTCCATTGAGACTGCTCTCCATGCTCTAGTAGCCTCCATCGAAAAAGCAGACCACTATAAAGAATATGCCATGGGTGCATTTCTTGACATTTCAGGCGCCTTCAATAACGTCACCACTGATGCTATTATGAAGGGCCTTACCTCAATTAACACGGCACCAGCGATCCACAGATGGGTCAACCGCCTTCTATGTGACAGGCGGGTGGTGGCTACGTGGGGCGATGCGGCCATTACAAAGGTAGTGCGAGGTGGCACTCCCCAGGGTGGGGTTCTCTCGCCTCTCCTTTGGAATTTGGTCGTAAATAGCCTACTTCTTAAATTTACTAGACGGGCCCCCAAGTTAATTGCCTATGCTGACGACATAAGCATTTTGATAACTGGGAAATGCCCAACCACCCTTAGTTCCGTAATGGAACTTACTTTGCGGGAAGTTAAAGCATGGGCCGAATCAGCCGGGCTCAGCATTAACGCGGATAAAACGGACCTTATCCTCTTCACGAAGAGGTATAAGGTACCTGCGTGGTCCCCCCCAAAAATAGGCTGCACTATGCTAAAGCCGAGCCTAGCAGTAAAATACCTAGGTGTGGTCCTCGACAGCAAACTGACATGGAAGCTCAATGTGTTAGAAAGGGTGAAGAAGGCCACCGGAGCCTTGTACATGGCGAAAAAGATGCTTAGCTGCACTTGGGGCCTCTCTCCTAATCTAATGCGGTGGATATACATCTCAGTTGTTCGCCCTATCCTCACCTACGGTGTTCTAGTGTGGTGGCAGGCCACTGAAAAAAGGACGTACCTATCCATCATGGAAAGGACACAGCGTCAAGCGCTACTGTGTATCACAGGCGCTCTCAGGTCGACGCCAACTAAAGCCCTCGAGGTAATAGCTGGTGTCGAACCATTAAACCTATACGCGCAATCCATAGCCGCAAAATCGTCCCTACGGATTGCCGCAACTGGCAATTTGGGTCTGCTAGGCTATGGTCACAGCGCCATTGGTAGGGAGACTAGTAGAGACTTGGACTATACTATCCCCTTACCAGTACTGACCATATTAACACTATATTCTTGGAACCGGAGTGCTGGCGGGAAGGGTTATGCATTCCCGAAGCCCTCAACCTCTTCACCGACGGTTCGAAGATGGATGATGGTGTCGGAGCGGCCGTATACTGCCCGGACCCGGTCTCCAAACAATCCTATAAACTCCCAGACCATTGCAGCATCTTCCAGGCGGAAGTTTTTGCCATTGGAAAGGCTGCCGAATTGGCTCGGGGTTTACAGCGTGATCACACCTCTATTAACATCTTTGTTGACAGCCAGGCTGCAATAAGATCAATGCACTCTGATGTGGTCAAGTCCAAAGTTGTCCTGGACAGCAGAAGAGCAATAGAGTCGCTGAACGCATCTGCGGTCGTGCGTATCTATTGGATCCCAAGCCACCAGGGCATCGATGGCAACGAGATCGCAGACACTCTCGCCAAAGAGGGAGTAGGGCTCGATGTCGGTAACATGTGCAATGTTCCGATACCCCTGCGAACTCTAGGCAATGAAATTGAGGTGCGCTCTAGACTTCAGAGGGACGCGAGCTGGCGTAATGCCAACTCGTGCAAAACTGCAAGGCTGATGTGTGCCTCTACTAACAAAAACTTAACCAAATTCGTCATGCAGCTTTCAAGGAAAGACTGCAGGCTAATGCTAGGCATTTTAACTGGCCACTGTCTGTCAGCTGTCCATGCTGTAAAGCTGGGCATCACGAACAGTGATCAGTGCAGGAAATGCAACGAACCGGGGTTAAGGAAACACTTGAGCATCTTCTCTGTAGATGCCCAGCGTTATCCCGACTCCGGTTGAAATACCTTAATTCGCCGTGCCACAACGATCTTCGGGACGTCTCACGGCTATCTCCTAGGATGCTGCTGGCTTTTGCCAAAAATGCATCCATACTGCGCGATTTCTGAGACGTAGATAAGCTACCGGTACAGCTACGGACCTCCACTGGTCTATGCTTTGCCCCGTACAGGGCAGCCGGTCCTACCTAACCTAACCTAACCCACCACCAGTCTGCCTAATCCCTAGCTCATCCATCACACGTATATCGCTATACAGTGGGCATTCACACAACACATGCATGGCAGTCTCCGCTGCCAAACCGCAGCGGCATTCCGGACTATCGCACAGGCTTCTCGGATGCAAGAATGCATTGAGAGAACCATGGCCAGTCAACAAGAATCCGAGACTCAGATTAAATCTGAAGTCTGGACGGTCTGCAGTGAACTTGACATCACGAATAAATTCGCGAGTCACCCGCCCATTCACACTTGCATCCCATCTGACCTGCCAGTCAGACAGAACACACTCTTTCAATAACTTCTTACAGCTATCCACTGCCGCAGCAATGGCAGCCGCCTCTTAATCTTGAACATCAAGGCTCTACGCCTGACTTCCAAGTCAAGAGGGGCTGCACCAAGCAATACCTGCAAAGCTTCCGTAGAAACAGTGCGGCACACAGGCAGACAACCTAAAAGAATCACACGCTGGCAAGCCAGTACTTTCTTTCTGCCCACAACAGTCTTTGCTGCCTCATACCACACAGACGACCCATATGCTGCACATGCAACAAAAAGGCCGCTGTATATGGTACGCACAGCTCGACTGCTAAGGCCCCAATCACTCCGCAAAATGCGACGCACCTGTCCAACCACACTAAACAACCGCGCCCTGAGACCGTTGAGATGCGGCATAAAGCACATCCCCTCACCGAAAGTAATGCCAAGGTACCGAACCTCAGTCACATACTTTAAGCTAACGTCGTTTAGTCTGACAACTGGAGGCCGACTGGCAGACAATTTACCCTTGAGTAACATTGCC